>NW_026461451.1:0-70695 GCF_021730395.1 Mercenaria mercenaria | reverse complement strand
AGCTGTTTAGACGGCATAGAGGCTATGACTAGCTTGGCACACAAAACAAGTGCTCTTAACCACTGTATCCATGAGTCATGAAACATCAAGCTGTATTAATGAAATGAATGAACTGGCACGCAGAAAAGTGCCATTCAAATTTTCCAAATTAAATGCAAACACAATCCGCCGTGTCCAACTGTTTAAAAGGAGTTTGGTTAATTTTTGATTAATCAAAAGTAAAATTATAATCACTTCCAAGATAAATTCCCTTGCGAAGAATTATAGTCTTTAATATATGTAATGTTTAATCTCAATGGGTAAGTGCGTTTTAACCTAAATATAGCAACAACACTTAAATATGTGTGCTTTATAAAATGACTTTGACGGTCGTTTAGCAAAATTATTCAAAGTGGCTCTTTAAACCACACTTTAATAAGTAAGCAAATATAAAGTATTTCTAAGTATTTCCACTTTGTTACTCTTTTACAATGATCTCTGTTTGGGGTAAAAACAAGTCAGCACTCTTGTGCCAATGCATCAATTGCTAGTATTAAGTTCAGTTATCAACAATACTTTGTCTTTTTACATGTATATGAACACAGTGACTCATTTATAGGAAATATTAAAATGCATATTCCTAAATACTGGAATAATGATTCTGTCCAATGTTTCGCTGCATAACATGAAATGGGTGCTTTTTTTTTCATTGTTCCTATGGGTTTACATACTATAAACAAGCGTATTTTGCTCATCATTCAATTTTCATGTCTTTTATACAAAGGATATAAACAGGTCTGAAGTAAAATTTTCGAAAGTTTTCCCAAATGTCTCTATGTTAAGATATTTATTTGAAAGATTGCTATGTAAATTTTAACTAACTGCTTAGCTGCATGAATAATGATATTAGCTTGACATTTTTTTCCTAGTGTTGTTTTGTCAACTTTGTTTTTTGCCATATTGTCACAAATTGACATACGGGCCTTATTTTATCTGTATTGTAAATGCAGGTATTGCATCATCTTTTTGTAAATTTTTGAGTTATTGAGGTATATGTTAGATTTCACGCATGAAATACCTCTTATGTTTTTCTGTATTTCATTACTTAAATTTCCATGTAAATTTCATTAAATTCGGTTCAGTAATAAGACAGTTGATATTTTATAAACTTCAGTAATTTATGTTTTTATCCCCAAAACCACTATAATGGGCCTCAAATTGTCAATTTAAATTCGCGCCAAAGTAGTTAGATTCCCCGGCTATATCGTGAATCCCGTGAAAATGACAATAGTCGGAGTCCACGGCATAGGCCGTGAATCCCATGAAATTTAGTATTTGGCGGGACATTACCCTTTAAATAGACTGGACTAGTTATGCCTTGCGCACACCACCTTCCGACTTTATAGACGAATCTATGTCTGAATTATTTTCTTGCTAGAAATTTATGCTCGATCGAGGTAAGAAATTTATTTGTTAGATTTTTGTATGATTTTTGCATTACGACTTTTATTTGATAAATTTTTGTTCATTCTACAGAATTCTGTAACATTTACTTTTCGGCATGTGATTTTAGCTAGTTTCGGTATGTTAGGATAATTTATTAAATTTTTCAGACTTTTGTAAATTATTTCGAAAGAGGAGTCTAAACGTTTCGTTTATATAAGATGTTAGATTTGTACTGAAATTTGTATCGTGATAATTGTAAAGCACTGTTTCAAAAACTTATGTCAAACATTTTGTTAATTATGGAACGCCATTACTGCATTGTATTGTTATGTATAACTCTATATGGCAAGTCTAGTACCATGTATGTAATATATTATTGTAATATGAAATTGTGTGACAGTCTATTGCATACACATACAATGTCCGTTTTGTTGTATGGCATTAGATATTATATGGATACCAACTATCATATAACGTTTGATTTATATGAATTTTGTTAATTTGTAGTTGTAAATAATGGCTGCAGTTTATCATTTCCATTACTATAATGTTTCATCATATACTTTTCATATCATTTCATACTTTAACTTTAGTCTTTTAAGTAAGTAATCTTTGTAATAATGGAAGTAATAAGTGACGTATTTTAATCATATGACGTATGAACTTAGTAGCACATGTTTTGTATAAGTAGCACGTATTATTTATGGGAGCCTACGGAGGTATGGTGTACCCAAAGGAGCAGTTTTATGCCCTGACTTATTTGTTTTGCTATGGTGCTTACCATATGTTATATATTTTAGCTTCTTCCGCCAGACGATTTTACCTGGTGATGTCATAACCCGGAAGTACAAGCCCGAGGTTCACTTGTCTTCAGTCGCCTGGATGTGATATTCCCAGCGCAGAGCTTTCGTCCCATGGTTGTGCCGTAAACCGCAAAGACGATGATTTTTGTTATCCTCTGAAGTCAGCTCAGGGATGCAATCACCTACCACCATAGGGAGCCAACGTATTCACGGTTTAAAGGGACTGAATTTTGAGCTACGTTTTGTTTGTGCTACTTAAAGTTCACAATTACATTAAAGACCTGTGTCACGTCAGATTAGAATGGACTATAAGAACTTTTGTATCTAGAGATACTGAACTTTCTTTTTTTTTCTTTCTTATAATCAGTTTTTTTTTTCATATCATCTATTCATTGTAAATAATCATCTTATGTAAATAAATTTGTAAATATTGTAAAGGGTGTTGATTTGTTTTGATGGTTACTGTCGCCGGTACGGCCTTTCCTGTCACAATGGTGTCAGAAGTGGGATTGGTCGACCAGACACAGTAGCTATTCGAACATTATTAACACCCATTTAACTGCAGCAATAATTTGTAAAGATTCCTCTTGTTTTGTTCTATTTGTACACATATAATAGTTTATTCATTTTTCAGAGTGACGGCTTACCTCAGACAAGACAAGACAGATCCGTAGCTTCAGCTAACCAGCTTTTGTGGTCACAGACTGATAGACAGTTGCTTACGACACTTGGATTCTGGGGTGAGTTCGTTCCTTTTATTTTTCTTTTGGTTTTATTTTGTGTCACTCTATGATTAAGCCACCATATATTTGTGCTGAGAGTGACCGCCCTTGACAAGGAGAGTTATCCTACTCACTCTTACTGGTGCGTCGCCCTACTTCTCCCAGTGATCCTATTTTGTATTAGTGTACTGTATACATACCAGATACAGTAATTTTTTTTAATTTGTGTGTTTTAGCAAGCTTGTTTACTTGCATATACTTTTACCTACTTTTATGTTTTAGTGCTACACTGTTGTGTTATACCTATACTTTATCTTAGGATAAAGCACTTTGGTTTATTTTGTTTTGTTACACTAAAGTGTTAACACTAGTTACAGTTGATTGATATTTGATAAGGCTAGGGTATTGTTGCAGCCTACTGTCACTGTACTTTGTTGATTGTTGCCTATGCAACCTTGATTGACACATAGTACTGTTGCGCAACATAGTGTATTTTTTAGTGAGGACGTTTTGTGTAGTATATACGTAGTGTATAGTACTTTGTTTTGGCTTCAGTGGTAACTGTATAGCCTTAGTGTAAACTAGTGTAGTCTAGTATTCCCTCACGATTGTTTATTTAGTGTCTCAGGTTGTTATAGTAGCTGTTGTACTGTATTGTTATATAGTGTTAACGTAGTGTACTCATTTAAACATGACTAGTGTAGTAGAGTTAACGAAGGTTATTCCTGGAAATACTAACTTAGTTGAACATGATATTCAGTTGTCAACTACAGATCCGGTAAGATTAAAGGGTTATCCTATTCCTTTTCATTCACAGCCAGTAGTGAAAGAGGAAGTAGATAAAATGTTGGAGTTGGGAGTAATCGAACCATCAAATGCTCCATTTTCCTCCCCTATTGTCCTCATAAGGAAAAAAGATAACAGTATAAGGTTCTGTATAGATTTTCGCCAGGTCAACAAACTGACGGTTTTCGATGCGGAACCTATGCCAAACATGGAGGAGATGTTTTCAAAGCTATCTAAGTATAGATATTTTTCTAAACTAGACTTGAGCAAAGGTTACTGGCAGGTTCCTTTGTCTGAAAAGGCTAAACCCATGACTGCTTTTGAAACCCCGAAAGGTTTGTTTCAATTCCGTAAGATGCCCTTTGGATTAGTTAACGCACCAGCAACGTTTTGTAGACTGATGCGGAAGGTTTTGAAGGACCTAGGGCACTCAGATAGCTTCATAGATGATATCCTGGTGTATACAATCACATGGCCAGAACATGTAGTAGCCCTTACTGAGTTGTTAACCAGACTAAGAGAGGCTAAGTTAACAGCAAAACCGACTAAGTGTTTTATAGGTTTTCAGAAGTTAGAGTGTTTAGGGCACATGATAGGAGATGTTCAAACCCTTGAAGCAGTTCCAAATAAAGTACAGGCTATACAGGATGCCGAGAGACCGAAAACCAAGAAGGCAATACGTTCATTCTTAGGTGTAGTCGGATTTTACAGAAAGTTTATCCCAAATTTTGCCGCCATTGCAGTTCCACTCACAGATTTGACGAAAAAGGGTCAGCCAAATCTTGTAGAGTGGGGTGAAAGTCAAGAAAAGGCTTTCCAGACTTTGAAGGCTAGCTTAATGGGTCCGCCTATTTTGAAGTTGCCAGATTTAGATCAGACTTTTATATTGAGAGTAGATGCTTCAGATGTAGGTTTAGGCTCAGTATTGCTTCAGGAAAGTGATGGAGAGAAATTACCTGTAGCGTATGCTAGTAGAAAATTGCTACCTAGGGAGCAAAAGTACTCAGTGATAGAGAAGGAGTGTTTAGCGATAGTATGGGCAGTAGCTAAGTTTCACCGGTATTTGTTCGGTAGGGACTTTGTATTAGAGACAGATCATCAGCCGCTCACTTTTTTGAATAAAGCGAAACTTAGCAATTCCAGATTGATGAGATGGGCATTGGCATTGCAGCCATATAGGATCAGTATTAGAGCAATTCCTGGTAGAGAAAATGTAGGTGCAGATTATTTAAGTAGAGTGTAGACAGGTGGCTATATTATATGGTGTACAGATAGTGACAGTGTGTTTTTTTTTTTTTTTTTTTTTTTGTTGTGTTTGCTATTTTCAGTATGTCATTTTGTTTTCATTTAAGAAAATTATAAATTTTCTTTTTAAGGGGGAACGTGTGTCACAAATTGACATACGGGCCTTATTTTATCTGTATTGTAAATGCAGGTATTGCATCATCTTTTTGTAAATTTTTGAGTTATTGAGGTATATGTTAGATTTCACGCATGAAATAACTCTCATGTTTTTCTGTATTTCATAACTTAAATTTCCATGTAAATTTCATTAAATTCGGTTCAGTAATAAGAAAGTTGATATTTTATAAACTTCAGTAATTTATGTTTTTATCCCCAAAACCACTATAATGGGCCTCAAATTGTCAATTTAAATTCGCGCCAAAGTAGTTAGATTCCCCGGCTATATCGTGAATCCCGTGAAAATGACAATAGTCGGAGTCCACGGCATAGGCCGTGAATCCCATGAAATTTAGTATTTGGCGGGACATTACCCTTTAAATAGACTGGACTAGTTATGCCTTGCGCACACCACCTTCCGACTTTATAGACGAATCTATGTCTGAATTATTTTCTTGCTAGAAATTTATGCTCGATCGAGGTAAGAAATTTATTTGTTAGATTTTTGTATGATTTTTGCATTACGATTTTTATTTGATAAATTTTTGTTCATTCTACAGAATTCTGTAACATTTACTTTTCGGCATGTGATTTTAGCTAGTTTCGGTATGTTAGGATAATTTATTAAATTTTTCAGACTTTTGTAAATTATTTCGAAAGAGGAGTCTAAACGTTTCGTTTATATAAGATGTTAGATTTGTACTGAAATTTGTATCGTGATAATTGTAAAGCACTGTTTCAAAAACTTATGTCAAACATTTTGTTAATTATGGAACGCCATTACTGCATTGTATTGTTATGTATAACTCTATATGGCAAGTCTAGTACCATGTATGTAATATATTATTGTAATATGAAATTGTGTGACAGTCTATTGCATACACATACAATGTCCGTTTTGTTGTATGGCATTAGATATTATATGGATACCAACTATCATATAACGTTTGATTTATATTGAATTTTGTTAATTTGTAGTTGTAAATAATGGCTGCAGTTTATCATTTCCATTACTATAATGTTTCATCATATACTTTTCATATCATTTCATACTTTAACTTTAGTCTTTTAAGTAAGTAATCTTTGTAATAATGGAAGTAATAAGTGACGTATTTTAATCATATGACGTATGAACTTAGTAGTACATGTTTTGTATAAGTAGCACGTATTATTTATGGGAGCCTACGGAGGTATGGTGTACCCAAAGGAGCAGTTTTATGCCCTGACTTATTTGTTTTGCTATGGTGCTTACCATATGTTATATATTTTAGCTTCTTCCGCCAGACGATTTTACCTGGTGATGTCATAACCCGGAAGTACAATGCCCGAGGTTCACTTGTCTTCAGTCGCCTGGATGTGATATTCCCAGCGCAGAGCTTTCGTCCCATGGTTGTGCCGTAAACCGCAAAGACGATGATTTTTGTTATCCTCTGAAGTCAGCTCAGGGATGCAATCACCTACCACCATAGGGAGCCAACACGGAATCAACGTATTCACGGTTTAAAGGGACTGAATTTTGAGCTACGTTTTGTTTGTGCTACTTAAAGTTCACAATTACATTAAAGACCTGTGTCACGTCAGATTAGAATGGACTATAAGAACTTTTGTATCTAGAGATACTGAACTTTCTTTTTTTTTTCTTTCTTATAATCAGTTTTTTTTTTTCATATCATCTATTCATTGTAAATAATCATCTTATGTAAATAAATTTGTAAATATTGTAAAGGGTGTTGATTTGTTTTGATGGTTACTGTCGCCGGTACGGCCTTTCCTGTCACACATATGAATGCTTTACTGTACGTTGACACTAAAAGATGTTAATCCCTGGAAAACGATTTACTTCGTATTTGCAAGGTATGATAATTATATCATAACTTCCATATGCATGTTAACACAACAAGGTATCATTCTTACCAAAAATTACAAATCCCCCTTTTAATGTTTTGTTATAAGCAGATTAAAGATATCTAGATACTTAATAAAATCTGAAAAGTATATCCCTAGGAAGCACCGGGAACAAGGCAAACAGTGAAAATTGCAGACTCGGTTTGATTGAGTCTCTTCATGAGCAGTAATGGAAAATGCAACACTGCCCATGCCTCCTAGCACCGGCTTAAGCACATATATTTCACGATATCATTAGCATGCTATTATAACTGAGATTATTTATTATATGTTGTTTATTTTTTAGAAATTTATGATTATAAGTGTTTAATTATGGAAATTGACGATGAACTATAAACGTTCAAGTTTGACTTGAATAAAACAAGCACGTTTCTGTCTTGCTGTTATTTTCTAACAATCTACAAACTACTTGAACTTGTGGTACTACTAGTTCAGTCACACAAATCGATGATAATTAAGCAGAACAGGGTAGTACAGCGGTATAATGATTTTGTGCAGCACTATTAATTCGCGTTCTTTACACTGAACTACTCTATTTTGATGCATTGTAAGTCGAAAATGACTATTTTTGTCCTTTCGATTTGCAAAATCTCGGAAGTTTTATTTTTAATGTCTCATTATTATGGCAACAACTGTACAAACGCAAGTTTCAAAAGAACTCAAAAGAAAGCAAACAGCAGAAAAAAGCAATTTTTGTCAGACATCACGCGAAAAATTCCTTTCCTTTTCAGTTTGATGAATGCGCCAGAAGGAAAAAGTTCTGATGTGCGTGATTTTGGCATTTATAAAGCTTATGTTGATGGCTTACCAATATTATTTTAAATGTAAGCAGATTCATATAATTTGCTCAATGTGTTGCAATTATAACCGCTTGCATAGTTATATTGACAGTAGCTGGATGTACGCACAAATTGAATGTGTAATATACTGACTAAAGTTTGGGGTAAGGTTTAAAAACGCGGGACCGAATAGTTTTTCCATAATGATTATTATACATGATTTGCATGAAAACAATGTGAAATACAAGTATCTCGTTACAAATAACATATATATTAGGCCAAGACAATTGGCCAGTTTTCATCTCTGGCACTAACGAAAGTTTCAACCAGTAATAGTTAAGTCGTCGCTAAACCTTGCATTCTAATGGACTTTTACTAAATCTCGGTGCGTATATTTGCATAGTATTAGCTTAGCCTCCGCCATTCACCATAAACCGGTTAATACATTCAGTGAAGCGTCTTACCGCTATTTTACATTTACATTCAATTTGGTTTCCAATCAATGACTGAAGATTGCTTGGAGTTGCAGTCGTCGGTCATAAGAAATAATGTTCTTTTTCTACTAAAACGTACAAACTAGAACATCGGGTATACAAGAAAAGTATCGCAAAAAATACATAACTAATTCTAAAGTTTCTGTTTGAAAATACAAGAAGGTAATTGATCCTAAAGCAATTACCTCTTTAAAAGGCTTCAAGTGTGTTTGCATAACGTAATGGTTAAAGTACAGAGTCAGGTTTATATAAATATCAAGCCTCTATTATGGATTCAGAGAAGAAGATATATTCAAAGTTTCTTTTATATTAGCCTATATTATATACATGTCACAAATACGGGTATGGCCACATTGAACAATTACGGTAGACAGTTAAACCCTGATATAACACGCCAAATATCCAAGAAACATTTGTGTAAAATTGTTTTAAAATGTTTCTGTCGAGAACATTTTAAAGTTTCCAATACATACATTGTACATATAGGGAAAAAAGTTACAACTTCTGTCGGCATTGTTTTATAACAAAATAAGTTGAACAATCTTGACTGAAGGTCACACAAGGACCATTGTATGAAATAATTTTTAAAGTCGGTTTGCCTAGCAGTGTCATACAAGAATGAATTTGAATGAATCGAAAACTTTTAAACACTCTTAGTAGAGGATCACACAAGGACCATTTGTGTGAAATTATTTTAAAGTCGGACCAGCAGTTTCACACAAGCAGATTTTTTTTGTCCATGATATACATATAGGGAATAGTGACCACACTCCGTGGCGGCCATGTTTTTTGTTGTTGTGTTTTTGATGAATCGGAATAATTTGAATAATCTTAAAAGAAGGTCACTTAAAGACCAGTAGGGTGAAATTTCAAACATTTTATAATCGGACCAGCTGTTTAGAAGGAGATGTCGTTTGAAGATTTTTCTAATATTAGCTCTGGCGGCGCCTGCAATCAAGCAGCCACTAAACGTTTAGTTTTTACCCTAGTTATTTCACATCTGGATTATTGCAATGACATACTGTATGGTGTAGCTAACTGTGAGGTGCGTAAGATGCAACGTAATCAAAACATGTGCGCAAAACTTGTGCTTAACAGGAGGAAATTTGACAGTTCTAAACAAGCATTGTATCACTTACATTGGTTGCCAGTGAAAGCAAGAATTGAATTCAAGATACTTTCTTTCATGTATAGCTCTCACACTGGCAGAGCACCTCTGTATTTAACAGAATTGCTTACACAGCATATTCCTAGTAGACAAGGTTTGAGATCTTTAGAAAATTCTGAATGTCGTTATGTTGTTCCATACAAGTGCAAAACATTCAATGGTAGAAGCTTCTGTACAACTGGTCCAAAACTTTGGAATGAACTGTCGTTAGAACTACGCAAAAGTAAATCACTTGACACATTTTAAGACACTGTATTTCAGAGATTTCGCGGCATTGTTTTAAATTTTTGATAACTGTTTATTATGCGGAAACAACAGGTGATAGTTCTTGAATTTTAGTAAAAGGTTTTACATTTCAACATTTATATTTCCATGCTCTATGGGTAGGGTAGTATGAAGTATTTCTTTCTTAAATAGTATATGATGGCACCATTAACCGGTGGGTTTGAACCTCTATATGCAGCTCATCTGGGCGTATCATGTGATGCTTTAAGCACTGGTATTCGCAATAGGGATAAAATGACCTTAAGGGGAGGGCTGCGGTCATGACTGTTTCTTACAATAATGTTGTTATGATGATTATTATCATGATTAATATTGTTATAATAATTATTATTATCATTATGTACACCGCCATTGAATATATCATTGTATAAAAATAGACGTTAAATCAGATTATTCAGTTTCAGTTTCTTTCCAGCTTTCATGATGGAGGAAGACCCCCAGGTGCCCCTCTGTGCATTATTTCATAATGGACGGGTACCTAAGTAGAACCACCAACCTTCCCGTAAGCCAGCTGGATGGCTTCCTTACATGAAGAATTCAACATCTCGAGTGAGGCTCCAACCCACATCGGTGAGGGGCATGTGCTTTGAAGTCAGTGACCTTAACAACTCTGCCACGGATGCCCGATTTATGACTTTTATCCACAAGCAATTAAAACTGGCGCGAATATCTTAAATGTTTTGAACATTAATGCTGACGACACCTTGAACTGTAAGTTATTTGGAAATCATAAAATTTTATCTCGCAGTAAATATAATCTGAAAAATAGATCCCTCAGAAGCACCGAGAACAAGGCAAACAGTGAAAGTTGCAGACTCGGTTTGACTGAGTCTGTTCATGAGCAGTAATGGAAAATGCAGCACTGTCCAAGCCCCCTAGCACCGGCTTAAGCAGTATTCAATCTTCAAATCTAAATGAGTTGAAATCAGTGAACCCGAAGGACCAGAAAATATAACAACACGGAAATGAAGTCGGGGCGACTTTTTACGGCCGCCACACAGCACTTAATACCCACTGCTATGAAGTTAATATAATCTGAAAAGTAGATCCCTCGGAAGCACCGAGAACAAGGCAAACAGTGAAAATTGCAGACTCGGTTTGATCGAGTCTGTTCATGAGCAGTAATGGAAAATGCAACACTGTCCATGCCCCCTAGCACCGGCTTAAGCAGTATTCAATTTTCAAATCTAAATGAGTTGAAATCAATGATCCCGAAGGACCAGAAAATATAACAATACTGAGATGAAGTCGAGACGAGTAATCCACTTTTGTCCAAACAAATATTACAATTTGAGATGTCTGGGTTATTAAACTGGTTTCATTTCAGAAAGAAAGCTTCTACGAAAACTAAATATTTCTACTAAATGTAGTGCACTGTTGATGAAACTTAAATCCAGAATATAAAAGAATTTATCAACATCTTAAATTTTGGTTCCGGGATATAGTAATCATGGTTATGATCAAAATCGCCGAAATGAGTTTTTTTTCGTAAGGAAATTTAACCATTTGCCCACGATTTTGGAAACATATTTCAGGCTAGTAAATTGCAAACGTCGTAATGGTGCCACACCTTTAGTTGTCTATAGACGTCCGTATTCCAATTTCTGTCGAGCTTGCGTGGGCAGATTTATACGTACTCCCATACCTGCGGTATAATAACAAATAGCGAAACTGATACTGTTGCATATCAATGAAGCGATATGTACATAGGTACTGTTCCAGTTTACGAGAATTCAAAAATAAATCGTTTTGTGATTTATGTATAATTTAATCCACACAATGAAAAGCGAAAGCGACAATTCAATAATATAGGCTGACATCACTTTATTCAAGTTGATGGATCCTCAAACAAGTACATAATTATTAAATCAGACAACCGGTTGGTTTAGAAAAGTGTAATCAAATCCGAACATTTTAAGTGATTGGTCATTTTTCCAGTAATTTGGCTTCAAGGTCAAAACGCAGTTGTGCCACTGCGGATATATCAATATGACATTGTGTATTTGACTCATCCCAAATCATTAATCACGTGACTTTGTTTGGAGCCATGGGAATGACAACGAATATAGCTTTATTGTTCCTTCTCTTGAAAAAGAACACTTAGAATTGGTAAGTCACACTTGACTGAGCAGCTGACCTTGAAAACTGCCGTCATTACAAGCTGGCCAATCAAACTCCGTGACCTTAAAAATAACCCCTGACGTTAAAATTATTATTTCCTAATTGAGGCGACTCCCTTGCCTAACGCGCTCCGCGGATTACATATTAACAAATCCGAGGATGGAAAAATGGCGTTGTTGAAACACGACAAACATCTTATTTGTCACAAAGGTTAACATACGTCGTTACCTTCGAATGCATGGTCAATATGTGAAAACAAACCTTATTGCGACCCTCTCATTGTGCGCAACAAATCCACGCATCGAATGCCCGGATGTCACACACACGAGATTTAGGACAGATACTACTAAATTACAGCCATGAATTACTTGATCAATTACCACTAAGTTGTTATGTGCGATGACGTAGACTATTAGCGCATCAAATCACTACATTAGGATGTTAAACAGAAAAAAAACAAATATATGTCAATATGGTAGAATGATCTTGTCCTTGTGTCAAATCCTGGGGTTCCACATACTGATGACCAGTATTAAAACGTATTGCAACCAAAAGCTTACAAGATGATCATTATATATTGGTGTGGGAATTAGAATTTAGCTGTCTTTTTATATTTATATGCGTGCGGCTCAATCCTCAATCTCGTGACACCATTGTTGTGGAAATGAAAAGATCTAGCCTAACTGTTTATGTTATATGTTCGTTTAATAGTTTGCTTGGCAGTTTATTAGTAGTAAATTATTACGTCAGAAACTTTATTGACACGTCAGGATGACACCAACCTTTACTTTGAAAGGGAAAGGGAAAATAAAAACACAAATACTGAATAATTTTGAAAATCGATTAAATTTTTACTTTACTTTTTAAATTAATATTTTACAAAAGGATCTAAATATACAAGTTAGAAAAATGCCAAAAATACTGATAAAGATGACAAATCAGCTTAATGAGTAAAAAGCTTGAAGTTTTAAGTTCTGCCAAAAATATATTTTAGTGTGTTTTTGTGATCCTGTACTTATATGACGCTGTGCCTTAACACAAATATAAATTAATTATCAATAATTACTTAAGGATTTGTAAATGCAAATCTAAAGTAATTGCTGTTAAAACAATAGGATTTAAGTTACTTAAAGAAAATACTTACTAATTTAGAGAAAAGTTACAATGAATTTAGTAAAGCTCTTAGGTTAAATAAATAGCCAAAAATAAATACGAAATTAATTTGTTATTACAAACTAAGCCCTTACATAGTGAAGAAATGGCTCAAACATTCTACTGAGGTAAACTCTCCCAAACTGTATTCAATCATAAAGAATGTAAAGTACATTCTGATTGGTCAGCATCTATCTGATAAGCCATTCAACATTTATCTTACAAATCAGTCATGATTTTGGCAATGTTTATATAAACTCTTTGACTATAATCTAAAATAGCCAAAAATACTTCTTTCATAACAGGTCATAATGAGAATAACTGGTGAAAAAAAATGAAAATATGCAATGATATAAAATGTAGTTTGATACAATAATGGTAAACTGTAAGTACTGATGACTATGTAGTACATAAGCAATAATGAAGTCTCATAAATAAATATACTGAACTGTTTAAATATAAAGACTAATGGCAGTTTGAAATACACTAGCTAAATGCCCTTAATAGACTAGCTAAATGTCTTTGCTTGCTAAACTTAAATACCATGCTTTAAACATTTTTGATAAAATATTAGACTGTTAGATTATATTATGACATACTAAAACTGTATTATGTAACATTATGTTGTAAAAATCAAACTTTACAAGAACACACTGGTTTTGGGGAAGAAAATCAATATAACTTAGGAAAGTTGATGAAACTTGAAAATTCGAAAAATGAAAGCTTTTTAAAATCGAAGTATGCGAAAAATAAATGTCATCTGAATACTTAAGTATGAAACGTTAGCTTTATGAAACAATCTATTTTGAGTGTCACGTATTCATATGTTATCAATGCAATTGTCATGTCCTGGAGTATAAAAAGAAGCAAATGTGTAATAAGATGAGAATACAAATTGTAATTACTATTATTGTCTTCTTTGGTCTCTTCACATCGTCTTCTTTTTCGTCTCGTTCGGGATATATAGTACTATCTTGCTTACTCAATCACCTTAAATGTTCATTGCGCCCAATGTCTTTGCACTTGATTTTGTCACATTAGTTTTTGTTACATCACATATTGTTTCGTTAATTTTGTAATGGCGATTCATACCATTAATATTTTCCGGTATTATTTAAATTAAATGTTAGAAAATACCTTTCTTCTTTCAAAAGCTTTATAAACATAATATGCAGTCAGAAAAATTTCTTAATGTATTGTTTCCTTAGTTCTAATTAAAGTGAGCATTCTATGACAAAATGATATTCGTCTTCGAAAGATTTACATATTGTACATTTTCTCTCATCAAATGGTGTTCCTTGAGGCTTTTTCCATCTACCACATTCTACTTCAAGTCTATGAGATGGCATTCTCAATTTTGATAATGTCGCAAGTCCTAGGATTACAATAGCAATAACAATATGTCTGAGATAAACATCCAACAGACGCCTATAGAAATAAGATCATTTATCACATGTTTGACGTCGCGGGAGTGTAATAAAGCCATTAAATAAAAATGATAATACATTAGTGTAATAAAGCTTTGACGTCGACGTCATTTATTGTATAAGCGACGTCGGTCAAATTGTCTTGTTTGTGTAATAAAAGCAAGTCGAATCTTTGATGTTTCGACAAGAAAGGCTAACATGTGATAAAAAGAATATTACATTTGTGACTTTCCACATCGAATTTATTAAACTCGTTGAATGAAATTGATAAAATGTTCGGCAGAGCCTCGCATTTTATTATTTTATATAATTCGTTTAATAAATTCAATATGAAAAGACACTCATGTAATATCCTCTATATAGAAAACTCTAAAACATTCTTAAGTTAAACTATTTACTAATCGTATGTAAAATTGTTAAAATAACTGAGATATATCAGTCTGAATTCTTAACATGAAAATTGTTGAATACTAGTTAATAGGTAAAAGCATAAATCTAACATTTAACAGAAATAATGAACAAAGTAATAGAAAATCAAAATATATACAATGATTTACACAAAAACATTTTACACTTTAAAAGGCATGGCATGAATAAATGTATAATACTTAAATTTAAGGTTACCAAAATGATAAATTGGGCCAAACCTGCTTCCAGTATAGGTCTATTCTGGTTTGCAGTTGTTGTAACGTCTTGTAGTTGTGGTGTATTTTTTGTTGTCGAAGATGCCTGGTCATCACAAGAAATTAAGGTTTGACTTATGATTTGATTACCGGATGATTAGACGTTATCACACATAGACGTGATTTGATGTTCAGTTTGTAGTTAGTGTAGAGCGGCAGAACTGGTTCAGTACTGGTTTTTGGTGCCATCTTCTGTGGTAACGCTTGGCAGAATGTCCCGCTGTTTTGTGCTTCTTTGCAGCTGATATTATCTTAGTTAGCCAATTACTGAGAGTAATATTATTTCTATATTTAGAGGAAGCCAATATACGGACAGAATTTTGAGGTTATTTTTGTACAACGCCTGTGGAGTGAGGTTGAAACAATTATAGGTCATATGGCGACTTTCTAGCTTTGATGGTGGAGGAAAACCCCAGGTGACCCTCCTGCATTATTGCATCACGAGCGGGCACCAGGGTAGAACCACCGACCTTCCTCACATGAAAAATTTAATGCCCCAAGTGAGGCTTGAACCCACATCGATGAGGGGAAAGTAATTTGAAGTCAGCGACTTTAAAAACTCGGCCACGGAAGCCCCCGAACTTTTTGAGAGGGTAGCTCTTTTATAACGGTTTAAAATCGTGATCAAACAACGGTAATGTTCCACAGCATTTCATTTCATCTAATGACGTTGATGGACAATATATTCTTTTTTAGCCTTTTAACGTCTGTTGCTTCAATAGCGTTAATCTGTAGGTTTGTTTAGGTTTGTACCATATGCAGAATCTCTCGGTATACGTTTGTACCCTCAACCCACCTTATTCGGGCAGCAATCAATTTTTTTATGATTCTGCAGATTTTATAAAGCGTATTCCTACAGAAAACAGGAAAAGGGGACTATATTTTGGTTACAAATCTTTGCAGCAGTTGTCAGATAATTATCAACAGTTTGATATCCTGTATTTTTATTTTCACTAAGAAATAAATCAAATAAGGGCGTTGTTTGATACATTGGCTCTATCCATGAAAGCTTTTCATATTTAAAATTCAAATATGAACTGTTAAAAACGCAAATGAATATTAATATATCGGTAACATTTCTGGTTACTCGGCATGCTCAGGCAATTGATTCACCCGGGCATACTTCTAACCTCTGCAAACTACATCCAGCTCGTTCCTGAACCTTGATCCAGTGAAAAAATATACAAAAAAGTTGATGACGAAATTAATCTCCCTAATATATGCTGCAATTTCTTCCAACAAAATGTCCTCCCAGCCACTCCAGCCCATAATTATTTCAGGCAAATTTGTTAGCAAAAATACAATATTTAGAATCAACAGCATTTTTACTACGGCTTTATTTATCTTCGTTTGCATGCTTGATGTCTTTAGGCCGTAGATGATACCAGCTGTAGAAAACAGAATTATAAAATAAGGCATGATGACACTTATAAATGTTCTTGCAAGTCCAGCGTAATCGCCGTACGTTTCATTGATTGCGCGTATATCGCATTCAGTCTGCAACTCTTCGAACACTATACCTTCTAAGCAATGTACGTATTCATATGTTTGGCCAAATTCGATTGAATACACTTGATTCAACAAGATGACCTCTACGGACATGCCAACTACCCATACAATGATAACTATAATTCTCGATAATGTGACCGTACATATTCTTTTTACACGGAACGGACTAACCACACAGATAAGTCTTTCAACTGAGACTACAGCCACTAACCAATTTGAAACAACGATGAATCCTATGCCAGCGATATTACGAATAACACAGTCCAATTTTGAGTATGCCCTCTCAATAAAGTTCATATTTTCTAGCCACACTAAGAGTGCGTAAAACCCGTTAGCCAAGTCTGAAAAGGCAAGTGAGGTCAAATATACTGACACAGAGAAATTGCGATTTCTGTTTTTAATCAGAACTTGAATAATAAGAATATTCAACAAAGAGCCTATCCAAATCAACAAAGAAACATGTTGCATTGTTTTAAGTGCTGTTTCTTCCAAATTACTTTCATAATAATCTCCATAATCTCGTCGTGTCCGTTCATAAAACATGATGTATTTGTGTTATTCACGACATTAAAGTTTATATAATCTCCATACAATGTATCGTTGGTAACATTCCGAATGTCCAGCTCCATGTCGCCATTACCAGATTCATTTGTTATCTCTGTGTTTTTTAGAAACATTTTTACTTCAATATTTTGTTGATGTTCTGGACGAAATACATAATGCAAATGCAATTCGCCGTTCTCTTCCTAGACTTGCATCAGTCGTTCGAGTCCTTCAAAACAATTAAATATCTCTACCATAACGTCCTCTTTCGTAAAAACATTTATAATATCTCTTATCTCTGACTCTAAACGTTGAAATGAGCCTAGAGAGAAAATGGATTTCTGAGAAAATACCACTGTCAGTTAACATTATAACAGATTCTTTGATCACAATTATACTCCTCCCTTTCTTGTTACTATATCCTGGATAATACCTGAATTGGCATATCTACAGTAGGCGGGGTTAAAATGGCGAACATTGATTAGTTGATCAGTATATTACCTCCGTCCTTTTTTCTCAACGTTTATTTTATACAACAAATTTGCAAGTAATATAGTAAATCACAACTGTCACAATATAGGCCATTGCGATACTCGTTTCTGTAATAACGAAAACAAACCAGTTATGAAAGATATAAGCCTCTGTAAGCTCACAACTAAAGACAATATTCTAAGGAGATAAATGTTAATTGTTTGACAGCTGCGTCCTCTTGAAATTATTACGCCTGACATATAACCGCCCATCGTACATACGTAGTGTTAAAACATTCTTTGCTATAAATTATTTTTTAATTAAATGGTTATATAAAGTTCAGGCTATATGCGTTTGAAACTTAGTATCTCGAATTACAAGATATCAAGTGTTTTATAAAGAAATATTAAACCACCGCTATTAGTCTGCCAATATCTGAGGAAAATGTGACTTCTGATGGCATTTTTTGTTAATGCTTGAATAGTATTATAAAAGTGTTCCTTAGGATCAAACATGAAATTTAAAAGGGACTGTCGCCTTATAGGGTTCCTCATTACAGTATAATGGGGTCAAAGGTCAAATGAGTGCATTTACAAATAAACTATACCGCTGTTCACCTGTTTTATTTTCATATATAAACTTCTAAATTGGTTTAAATATTGTTTTTCGACGCCCTTAAGTAATTTGTAAATAAAACGGATAATAATATTAAAAATATATATCATATATATATATATTATATATAGAAAGTAATATATATCTAGGAGAAGTGGCATACGATGGCAAAGTGTGTTATACTTGACATGTTTGCCAATCTATATATGTGGATCAACTGCAAAAATATTTTTGGTACTGTCGTATCCAATGGTTATTTTAATGTAATTTCAAGGTCACAGTCATGTCAAGGTCAAAAATGAACTTTTGAAAATGACTTCTAAGGTACTAAAGGACGCAAAATGGTGCATTTATTAATATAAACTCAACAACTTTTCTAACTTCACACCTGTTTTTGTTTCTTTTATCGCCAAATTTGGACAGATTTGAATGATGTTCTACACAGTGTTTAATGATTATTTTATTATAATAAAACATACAAACGATCATAGCCTGAATTATATTCATTTAACCGTAAGGGTAACAATAAGGTAACCCTTAAATTAAAAGTCACATAATTAGTAAATTCATCACAGCAGAAATTCAAAGTTTAGTTGAAATGGAACATCCGTCAATATTTAGTCAAACGGGTATTACCTATTCGACAGCGAGAAAGAACAACTTCCTCCCTGCGAACAGATCTGTTCCCTTGGTGCCATTCCCCTAGAGTAGGTTTGATATCATGAAGTTTATTGAATGAAGCACTGTTCCATGACGATTGCCATTTAGATAAAATGCAAGAAAAATACCCGTTTGACTCATTCTTATCTTTTGAATAAAGAAGATCAACCCGAATGTGTACCATGTCAAACACCGCTAACTATTAAACATATTCTAATCGACTGTGTGGACAGCGCGGTACATATTATGACGTTCAATCTTTGAAAGAGTTATTTGAAAACGTTTCAGTCGGAAATATTTTATCGTTTTTAAAGCAGATAGGAATATATCAAAAAATCTAACATTTCATATTTTTGTTTACATCTTGCAATATTATTATGTTTGCAGCTGATATTTTAACACACACGTATATACATTTTCACATAACTGTTTTTAGATATGCTTTACATTTTTACATGGATGTTTTTAGATATGTTTTACATTACTCATAGTGTTCTTTACATTTTTACATGGATGTTCTTGGGTATGCTTTACATTTTTACATCAATGTTTATGCTTTACAGTTGGCGTTTATAATATGACTCCTTCTCGGCGATATATGACCATTTTGTGTCGATTCGCCGTAAAACCCAACTCACTCACTCACTCCGTCAATATTTTCAATATGAACATGTTAATTTTATATCAGGTTTGTGATGTCATTAATGATAACACCAATTAATGACAAAATTATGGCAGTACTTGTCACATAGAGACAAGCACCAAGTTGCATCCATCCATACCACTGTTATGTTTATTTAAAAAATGAACTGGTCATTAAACAATGTGTCCAATTTTCATTCAAATCTGTCAAAATTTGGCAGAGATAAAAACAAAAGTCAGGTAGCAATAAAATTTGAATTTAAGCTTTGAACTGACTATTAAAAGATTATTTACATATTGTACACCTTTTGATAAATGTGTGCGAAAGGGAAAATATGGTTGGTTTTGAGGAGGAAGACTACAACGAAAATGAATTACATATATTAAATATATAAAACAATTCTCACATACACAGTTAAAATCACTTTACTGTCATGTATACAACCAAGTATTTTAGCTCAATAAGGAGAGCGCAGATTAAGGATCGCGGGGTCGTGAGAATCCCCAGGAGAGGTGTATGTTCTCCATGATGATTTGATAATAGACATTGTCAGGAGTAATTTCGTCCTCCACTTCTGAATCATATGGAAGAGTTGGCAGTTACTTGCGGGGAAAAGGCTAATACTTGTAGAGACTCCAGAAACACTGATTAGGTTAATTGACCGCCGTTACATGACTGAAATACTGTTGAAAGTAACATTTACAAAATATATGGAATGCTTATCAAGCTCCTAAAGAAATGATTTCAATACTGGTGATAATTCATTATATGATATATATTTATGTTAATTTGTCCACGCGGTGATTGTTAAATAGGACCATTTTAGAGGAATAACTGAAATAATGGTCACAATATAGGTGTACACAGAACATGTACGGTAATAAACAAAACAGAACAGATCTGTAGGATTTCAACTAGTTACTCTATACACCATGTCTTTGATTTGCTGTAATTTCTTTCCTTTTTTACTATCGGTCAGACATTAATCATCATATTTTATGTATTTGTAATTTAATAAAGTAGAACATTTCAAGAATTATCAACGAAGCTCTTAATGCGATATTTGCATTTTTTTTTTTCTGAAAATTCAGCACGATATTTCTTTTTCGAATCTTATAATATTTGGTTTTGCTTCCACAATCTCACTTCCTGTTCAAAACAAAAGTAAAGTTAAAAAACGAATCAGATCATAACAATTTACACATCTGACATTTGGTTTCAGACAGGATGTCCTTGATTATATTGTGAAAAGAAAGCTAGTATCTTGGAACTGAAACATTAGTCATTCATATGTTTTAAAAATTAAAATGTGAAAATAAAGATATAAAAACATCAGAAAGGTTGCTTTAGATTTATTGCACATTCAGTGAAATATTGAAAATATACCTTTCGATATCTTCATGATTACTGACAGATGATGGTTCAGCTAATCAAAATGATGAATTATGGTGGTTCGATAGTAACTAAGAGATATACAATGTGTAAAATTAACTTTCTTCATGATGAGAAGACTGAGCATGAAGAAGAGATTTGAAATTCAAAACGATGGATTTATAATAAACAAATACTGTCGATTGACTTTGTCAGGCTAAGACGTCTATAGCTTGTGAAGTGGGACTATTGTATGGTTTATTCATTTTTTTTTATATATAAAGGTAAGAAGTTATTTTTATATAAGGGTAGTTCATTCTAGCACTCCGCACTGAATTTAATTAACAATATATTTAATTTTACACGTTTAAAACAGATTCCTTTGTGATACATTGGTACGTTTGCTCTACCCGGTTCTATCACCAACCAAATACTCCGAAATCTAAAGGCGTTGTAACAGGAAAACCAACATGCTTACCCCTATATTCACAGTCATAAAGATAATACTAATAATATTCGCTATACTTTCAAATTCACTGACAATTATTAAGCCTTTTCGAAGTTATGACATTGATAGAACCAACATAAACAAACACTGGTAGTTACAAAATTGTAGATATTGAAAACACTTGAAGACCATTCTTTATAATATTTAATATATAAAATATGAAGAGTACCATTTTCATGCTAATGGAATGAAAATAAAAACAACATAACATTTGCGGTTATCTAATATGATCTATATTCAAACTTTGATATCGCTTAATTTTTGTACATATATGGTATTTCTAAACGCCCACACATTCCTGAAATTATTACAGCACATGCGTAAACCACTGGAATAGATTTGTAATTGACAGCATATACCATTTTAGGTAATGCTTGAGAGAATTTGCACATTTCATACTATCTCACAAACAGACATTATCAAACTGAGTTTGCTATTTTACGTCCTTGAGTTCTATGCTTCCGAAACAATCTTTAGATCTGTTCGAGCAAACGAAGTTTAACTGTACCAGTCTTATAATACGCGCCATAGATTTTTTCTACCTGTACTGTTCATACAGACAATCATACAGGCAATCAACTAGCCTTTTTAAAAAGTGTTAGCCTGAAAATGGAAGTTTTAGAATATCAAACATGAAAAAGATAGATCTTATAAATGAACAAAATATCAGAGCGTACGAAATATTAAGCTCATTCTATAGAAATAACTGCCAGTCTCAATGCAATAAATCTACACGAAGTAATTTATTTTATCACTGGACCATATAACAGGGAATGACAGCAGCCATTAGCAAGACGCAAAATCATCAGCCATTATAAAAGAAAACAAGAATGAAATTATTAATGACTGATAATATCACATTTCGTTGGCAGATGAGTTAGCGCCTGACCATATACGTCTGTCACACCCACTACAACTAACATATCAGTATAAATGAAAACTACAACACAGTTTAATGGGAAAAGGCCGCGACTTTATTTTAAAGATTTCTCATGGCAACTGGCAAGGTGACATAATGTTTAAAATGCACATACTATACAAACAGTTAATTTAAAGATGTATAATGAAAATAACCTAATTTCATTTGCCCCAGCGACACTGCAAAGGTACAAACAGAATACATTAAATAAATAAGATACAATTTGAATCAATCGAAAGAACAATCATCCCCAGTGATGGCTGCAAAAGGGGGAAATACTAAGTGTACATAGAAGTTATCAGTGTACAAAGGTCAACAATTTTACATTCCGATAATAGAAAAGCAAACACACGGCATCAAGATGTAAATGTTATTCAGATATGTACAAATGCTATACGAGATGCCGTCATATCAATTGATATGCATGCCACAATCGAATCTGTATATTAAACAATACATTTAAAGTCGCTACATTTTATCACGTTGAACAAATTCGATTGTATATTTCTCAAACGGAATACGATCCGCCCACGAAAAACTCCCTCCCCGATTTTTAACTAGGACAGGAGGAAACGTGTTTCCGTAGCCAATGTATAACACATTGAAATGCTCAGACTGTTCCTCGAAATACTGAAAAACGGAACGAATTCAACATGCTTAAATATATATTAATACTCTACGACTATCATTTTTTCTGCAACAATTTCGTATAATTGCCATGCCTAACTTCACAAACCTGTGAGAGCAGAACACCAAAGTACATGTAAGCGCATTATATATACGCTTTATATAAAAATGTTATGAATTAATTTGAAATAACGGTATTCATCATAATTAAATGTACCGTATGAAGAAAAAACTTTACTCATGTCACTGATCATTTATGCACCTAAGGTCTCGAAGATAGATCTGCACTGTGAAACGAAGGCATGTACAGTCAAATGAAAAATCCACGTATCGTAGGGGCGAGCAAAACATGCGACTCAGATGTCTATAGCAGACCAGCCATTGAGCAAAGTAACTGAAAACTGATTACGTCGAGTCTCCAGACTACCGAATCCCACTGCCTTCAACATATGACGTCATCTAATAACATAAATTGAGGTTCGCCTTCGACGTCAGGTAATGACACAGTGACTTAGACAGTAGACCCGACTATGCTGGAATGCCATTTTGATTTAATTAGTTATAATGAAATTATAGTTAAACAGTATTCTACAAATGCCTTGGCCCTCAGTCCTCGACCGAATTATTTAGTGGCTACTAGCCATTTTCAGCCGAGAGATTGTACTACGCATTCATTAAAACGCAAGTGCAGACCCACAATTGAGACTTATACGCCGACAAACTATGGCAAGGCTTCTGCTAACACTGGTTAGACTCATGACATTTTCCACAAACAAATATAAACCATGGTCGGTGGTCGACAGCTTTTCAAAATGGCGTACCATTAATCAAGGCTAATAAGCTATTTCCTTCGCTACACAGAACACTAACAAAAACATGACTATTCAAGTTACTTAATACCATTCTGAATTAAACTATTACTTTCGAGTAATACTATTACTTTAAAGTTAATGCATATGACTTTGGTACTCTTCTACTCCCACAGTGACTTTTCATATTAGAATCAATTTTCTATAAAACGTTATAAAGCCGCGACAAATAATAACGTTAACATATATATTTATAGATCTATCAGTTTGAGTTTCTGGTGTTCAACAGAACATTTTACGAACAACATTACTAAAGTGTCTGATCGTATGGGTATTCCATTTCATTTCTAAAGTAGTTCTCATAGCAATAATCTCACAAAATCCATGTCATTATTTTGATACATCCTCTCAAAGAATGATTGTAAACTTTATTGATACATCCTCTCAAAGAATGATCGTAAACCTTATTACATGACCAAATAATTCATCAGTCACTTCATAGCTGTGTGTGTTGTTTGTGGGAATACTACTTTCTGCTATTGTACGGCTCCCTGATGACGTATTCTATGATCTGAAACAGATCTACTATGCAGGAACCTGAAAAACAGATGAACAGAAGCAGCAAAGATTTCTGGTTCACAATAAAGTTATAAACAATATCAACAAATATGGGCATGGGCGGGTGGGATACATTCAGTGAAAGTCTATGTTGTTCCATTGCTGACGAGAATTTAAATGGCCATGTAAACGTGGCAAATCCAAAAACGAAATTCACGCTTTTTCATTACAAATTGCGTCCAAAATATAAAGGGAAACAACTAGCGCACAACTAATTACTAAAATACTGTTCTCGTCGTGACCTCCTTACTGGAACAGAGGTCCAGGAAAAATAAACAGGTTTATTATGCAAAAAGGGGCAATAGTCCATGAGCCAGACCCAGAAATTTTGGCTAGCGGTACCATCCGAGGGGATTAAAGCTCAATGCTATTTTTGGACAGGTAAACATCTGACAATTCAGAAACTATGTGATAGCATTGCAGTGGTGGTAGCTTTTTGTGCGTTATTAGCCATGTAGTAACACCACCCCAAAATAGACTTTCATCAAACTTCTGTTATACATAAGTAGACTTTCTATTTCAAACTAATGGTTCTCTCTTATTTTGGAATATATTTACTTGAAAATTGATAGACAAACCGCTCAGTTTATGTGTTTTATGTATTTAAAAGAACTGTTATTAAAATATTGCCACTTTAGCGTTTAGTGATTGCAATTACAGACAAACATAGATCAGTGCTTAAACATAATTAAAGAACACAAATATTGTTTCATAATATGCAGTTAGAAAGGTATTTTACTCATTCTTGAACTAATATGATATGTTTAATGTGCGTTACCTATTTGTTAGAAATTAATTAATACTTCTATACGATATGGAATAGAAAAGTAAGAAAAGTATGAATATTGTTAAATCAAAGCAATTTCTGAACTAGTTTTGATATGTTAAATTAACAATTAGACAGTTATTCGCAGACCAATAGTTTGTAATATCAAAGCCACCTTGTTGTTATTGTAATTTACGTGACAATACATGTGTAGACGAAAAACACAAAATATGTTGTTTCAAACATAATGTTTTACTATCTGATCTGTCTAAAAGGTGCATATTCATGCCTACTTCTGTATCAATGTTCTTATGATTAAACAGTAAACATTTTTATACTGAATAATACCAAATGGTACTTTTATACAGTAAAATACGTTACCATAAAATCAAGATTTTCATGATATTTCATATAAACATGTTAAAGTCATTGTTATTTAGTATTATGTTTAGAAAAGAAATATTTTAACTAATCAATAAAATCATTCTTCGGTTAGATATCAAATGCCATGTTAATTAATTGAATGTAAAAGTGTAATTTACGTTACAATATTTTACCTTAATCGGTAATATGCTACCGTTATTATTTTTAATCATTATTTTTCTATATCATGTCAAGGTTATTCTTTGTTTTCAATAAACCACATTTTCTATGTATTCAACATACTAGAACATTCTTAGTTATGACTCTTCATCACTGTCTGAATCTTATAAGATATCGTCAATATTGGTACGCGAATAATCTTCATCACTGGTTTCGATTATGTCAATAAGTTCATCAGGAACGATTTTTTTGTCCCTCAAGTTGTTCACTAACTGTTGTTCCTCACCAAAGTCCCAGCAATTTTTAACAACACCAGGAAGATAAAGGCTATTCTCATGGGCATGTAGTCAAATATACACCTTTAAGAAAAGATCAAGGTTGTTTGATTTTGATACGAATAAGAGTTAAACTACAAAATTATTAATTTAATGTAGAAAAACATGAAGGGATTTATTTGAGTATATTATGATAAAGTTTTCCTATTTTTTTTTACAATAACTACGCAGATATGTATATTAAATATTCTGTAGATTAATATAAATAAATGAATAAGTAACTGATAGTTGACTGGACTGATATGGTGGCATCAGGGTCATGTCTATGCCATCAGAACTATTTAGGACGCCGAATGATTGCCATACTTGTTGACAAACATTTCGTATCTAACCTTGTTGATGTTCCGATATTTTGGGCGACCATTATACTGCAAATATAAATGACTCTCCGTCTCCAAAACGTCGTCGGAGCACACATGTTGACGTCCCAACATTTAGCTGTCTGAACATAACTGAGTTTTGTTGTCATCATTACTCATGAAATATTTCCAGTTCTGCACATGTTTTGGTATTTTTGACCAGAAAACAGAAGTGTTGGTGCAGTGTCGTTTTCTTTCGACAGACTAGATTCTTTTGGAAAAGTATGTATCTGCAATGAAATCTACTATCAAAGCATCGCCATCAATGATGTAAGATATGTTTTCAATAGAATGGTTTGGTGGCATATTTCTGCATTCACTTAAACAGATAGTTTTTGCGAACAGTTTACGTGAAAATCTTAAAAAAATTTCACGAAAAGAATCTCTTATTCTAAGTGGAAAAAAATCACAATAGTGCGAGCTACTGCATACGATAACAGATACCGAATTAACAGAAATAATGAAGGGAGTTAAAAAATACGTTAATTTTGTAACACATATGAATGTTATAATAAAATATCTATAAGTTTTAGACACTCTTAGGGGTGGTGTTTGGGGATTGAGGTTGATATAACACGCTTCATTCCGTAGAGGGGACTATTGGGTTATCTTTATGCAGTTCAGTTCACTATTTTGACACATTGTCTCGTTAACAAGATAATATTTTCACGGAAACCTCCTAATTTCACGAAAGTTTATTCACTTTTTCGCAAAAAGTATTGTTTTTTTTTTCGGGAAAGTTCATAAAATGTTCATGAAAACTTTATGATTCTCGTATGCAGAAATATGCCACCATAGAGCGGCTTGTTGCAGCTCGATACTTCCTTCAACGTAGTATAATAGTTTGGCTTTGTTGGTCTTTGTTGGCATTCCGTAGGATGTTGCAAATGACACAGGAAATTCAGTGACTACATCATGCGTGTTCAACAACTAATATCACGAATAGTCCAAAACACATTTCTTTCAGTCCTTATCTGAGCCATTCTATTTTGGTCACTTTCTTTGATTTTTTAAAGTAAAGGCCGCTATTGCCAATTTCTGCTTTGAATGGATACATGCATTTTTCTACATCTGTCATCACTTTTTTACATCCGCATAATCGCCTTTGATCTGCACAGGTTCCACTTCTTTGTGTGTGGATTTGTCTTCTGAAGTCATGTCTGTTTTCTTTTGTGTAGTTTCAACATATTTAGCTCGCATGTGCTGTGTCAAACAACACCTGTAGTATGAAGAATATTGTCTGCTGAAGCTTATGATGCTTCCCTTTTTCTTGGCATGCAGGTTGATAGTCTGTTCTATAGTAATTTACACATTCTGTGATGCTGTTGCGGCTGATCTAGACACACTGAAGCCACGAACCCTCAAAAGCTTTTCTGTACAAGGGTGGGTTACTTCAAGATCCATCATTAGGAGCAGATATGAGAGTGGTGGTCTAAGGTGTCGGCTCAGTCCAGGAATCTTAGGTCCGACAGCCCCACTGGGGTCACAACCATGTCTTTTCTAATGACACCAGTACTGGTTTTCCAGGAAGCGGACTCAAGAGTGATACCAATAGGCTTGAAACTTTCATCACAATCGAGCTAAAACAAATTAGTATAAACTAACGGATAAGCAGGTAGATACATTGCATCGTTTATATGATTGGACGCAAATAATAGTGGGCACAACTTGTGCCAGACTCCTATTTGCACATCTAGGTCGTTAACATTTGTGGCCTGTATTAATGCCAGTATATCATGAATAATATCAATAAAGTATATACAGAAGTGCGCCCTTTCCCGTGATGTCTCTCTCTGACACTTTTGAAGTGTTGGTACTTTTGAAAGTACTCTTTGAACGCTGTTTGACTTTCAACAGATTTTCAAGGCTTGAATTGTCAGCAAGTTCCTTTACTTGTTTACATAAACATCGGTTGAAGGTCAAATAATTAAGGCTGACTATATGTGTCATCTAATAAGTAAGTGTCAGGAGATTTCTAACATTTAAACTTAGAATGATTCTGTCCCTATGAAGCCATGGTGTTCCAATGAGTATCTATTTGTTTTCTACTTGTTTAAGGTCCATTTCTAAAATGTATTTCAGTATATATACATGTATAATTATGTTCTTGAACATTTATAATTGATTTGTATTGATTTTGGTAACACATATTATTGTCACGTAAAATTCGCACCACTATTGAAATGAGATGGTGATTCACTGCATTCTAGTAAATATCTAGTTCAACAACACAAATTATGTATAGTTATTATAAAATGTTTTTTCCCGATCTGTGCAGGGCATTTTCTTCACTTCAGAAATGTCAGTTTTGTACATGTTGGTAACATAAAACTTGTATGGAGATTACATCATGGAAAAGTTCCTACCACTGCAGAAAAATAGTTGTAAGAAACACTATTCAGTCTGTACTTTCAATTATATTGAAGAATCATAAACATCTTGGTCATTGGGTTATTAGTACAAGTAAAATATCTATAATGTTGGAATAAAATCACTGTTACGTAAATTACACTAATTAAGATGTTAACGGGTACGTGAAAGATATATTGCTTTAAAGCACATTCAATTCATTGTTATACATGTATAAAGTTGTTAAACTACAGACTGCACTTTTTCTTAATCATTGTGTAGCACTATTTCATCGTCTTAAATGTATTTAGGAAACATATTAAATGTCACGTAAGTTACAAAAGCCCTAACGTTTAAACGGCATTCATGTAGAAATAAAAAGCATTCGGTATGTACTTTTTGAAAGTCATAATATTGAATAGTCCCTGATTCCTTAGGGAAGGCAGGGGGAAATGGTACCTCAAGGTCTAACATCTATCGGAAGAAAATCTAATTATGAGCTATAATTATGCTTATTAGTTGTCCATGCTATTAAGATGTTCTTCATAATCATTCTTTAAATTAACATTTATTCAAAGAAGCAAACCCAAAAAATGTCGAAAATTAAGGAAATATTTTGTTTGTTTTTAAATACTTGATACAAATACATAAATTATTCAAACTGAAAAGCATATGTTCCATAATTCGTATGTCTACATTGGATATATTTTAGCTCACCAGAACTTGTATCTAAGTGTAGGCATATCGGTATATCAAGATGATATCACACCAAAAGCTACCATCGATACATTGCTATCGCATATTATCTTACTCCAGGGCTGTATACCTTTCCAAAAATCACTATAAGAATTAATCCCCCCAGATGGTACCAGTCAACCCTATGGCTCATGTACTACAACATAAAACCCATTATTTACTTCTCAAATTCATAATTATCACCGAAAAATTACAAGTTTATATTAAACGGTAGCAAAAATGGCAAAACTGACGTTTATAACAAAAATGCACTTATTGACCTTTGACCTTGTGTTGTGACCTTACTATGACCCTTAGAAGGCGACAGCCCCCCTGAAACTTTTCCATTTTTTATAAAGTTAACAATGAACATGGCTGTCGAGCATTAACAAAAAATGCCATCAAAGGCAATTTCCAGGCCACTTTTCTGGATATATAGGCAGACTATATACTTTGTTAATTTTTTAATATTTTATTAAGAAGTTATTTATTTCATATTTTATTAACTTATAAAATGACGAACATTAGCTTGTAACTTCCCTTGAAAAGTTGTATGATAAAGCACAAGGATAAACAAATTCCTCTGACTTTTTCGTTATAACCTTTGTCCGAGATGTTGCGGTTGGTAAAAATAAATATGCTTTTTATGTGTAAGTTTCTAAATAAAAATGATTAATCTAACCTAAAGTTAGCAGAGAGCCACTAAAAGACACCTTGTCTTTATCATTTTCAAATCCAATGAAATTTAGTATAGATATTGCTTTTGAAAATTACAAAGAAGTCAACGATAAATCAGAGGAAGGACCAATCTACTTCTTGGACATAATCAAGGGAAGTAACTGATTAATGTTCCCCATTATTGGAACATATTTATTATTCTGACTCAAACAACACACATAACTCGTATTTTACAGTACCACATTTTCAGAGTAATATGTAATTTTAGCTCGACTATTTTAATAGTGGAGCTATCCTACTCGCCCCGGCGTCGGCGTGAGCGTCACACAAATGTTAAAGTTTGCGTACCACCCAAAATATTTTCAAAGTCCATTGAGATATTGCTTTGATATTTTGCATACTTGTTTACCATTATGATCCCAATCTGTAAACCGGAGAAGACAACTCTGTCAAGCATTATGTCTGCATTATGGCCCCTTTTCGACTTAGAGTATGCTTATTGTAATGTTAAAGTTTTACTCATAGCTTATATTATACTATCAAGCACTGAGAATAGTCGAGCACGCTGTCCACTGACAGCTCTTGTTGCCATACACTGTTACACTTTACCCCCTTAGTTAGAAAGTGTTGCATAGCCAATGGAACATATAGGTATTTGTATATATATATATATACTTATATATTTTCATCAACAGTTTTTATAAAGTAGTAATCTAACAGCTTGCAAGCTATTTATACACAGAATCATCAAATTAGGTATGTTGATTTTTTTTACGAGTTACAAGCTTCACTTTTGTATGACGTCATACATTTATGTCACCGTTGAATCAGAAATGAGCTAATTTAATTCGCTCATAAATATTAAAAGATTAAAATTATTTACGGCCCTTCTCATAAGTCTGTCCGAGTTTATCATAATCATGTTTTGAATTATTATCAGCCACTTGGCCCTGAAATAATGTATCTAATGTAACGGAAGTAGAATATCTTAATGTTAAAATTAGAGGTGGCAAAATGTATCAGCTAAGCAAATTTTATTGAAAATTCATATATAGGCTGTTTGTTATTTGTTAATTTATGGCAATTAATGCGAATCATATAAGAATCTGCCTTAAACAAAATTTCTTTAAATGATACTTTGTGCACATGTTTTAATACAGGTCTTGAAAATGTCTTTGAGACAGCCTGAAATTTTATAAGAGTTCGGGATATCAAGTTTCTACTGTATGTTTTATATTAAGATGCTATTATTGAATTATTAAATTTTTAGTTCATATTGTGCTCAGGATGAACTATTGTGATCACTCCTGTGGTCTGTACACACTCGATTCAAACAACATCTCTTCTGAAATCATGTGGTGGAAGCTAATGAAACTTGGCCTGGATGTTTCTTGGGTGGTTTTTGCCAAAGTTTTTCTAACTGTTCTACATATAGAAAGCTGTCAGATGTGTCATTAATGCCCTAGGGAAAGAGTGACATTTGTTGTGGTGACACTTGCCAACGAACACGATTTTTATGCTCCAAGAATGGGTAGGCGAAGTATTGAAGAAACCAGTTTTTTACAACAATATATTTCATTGAGGGGAAGTGTAGGTACATGGAATCGTAACTCTCCCATATTTGAATTGACTCCCTTTTTTGAAAACATTCATTTGTGATTTAATTTTAACCAAAGTTGCGCACAACTTGAATCACCATAAGATCATGGTTCTTTCTATTCCACCATGGGTTCTAGAGTCACTGCCCCTGAAAGGACCAGAAGTTGGCTTTTATGGTCTTATCTGCACAAAAGCAGTTTCACATATAATCAAATATTAACCAAAGTTGCAGACAAGTTGTATCACCATAAGATCTTGATCCCTTCTTGAACCAGCCATACTGTGTTGATGCGCCGATAAACCCAAATAAATAAATGAACCAGCCATATTCCACACTTGTTTCCAGGGTAAAGGCCCATGAAAGAGACCTTAAATTTGACCTATTGACCTACATTCTGAATATTTTAGCATCAGCTTTGATATTTGGACCATGTTTACAGATTTACCCTGGTGTCTGACTCTCTGCCAACAATTTCCTGTCCGCTCTGTAACTCTTGAACCCTTTAAAGGATTTTGGACACTAATGTTCACCATATCAAGCGACATGCATAGTGCATGTTTCGGATGGCTGTCTTCAAGGTAAAGGTCTTATGTCGTCAAAGGTCGTATGGCTTTGTTTTGTGTCTGCTTTGTAACTCTTAAATTGCTTGAAGAATTTTAAAGAAACTTGGCACGGAAGTTTACCAAATTGAGACAACATACATAGCGCACGTTTCGGATGGCTAACCTTAAGGTCAAGCTCACACGTACGGGTTACTGTTGCATGTTTATCTTGCTATGTATTGTTAGCTCACCTGAGCAATTCTCAGGTGAGTTTTTGAGATTGCTCGATGTCCGGCGTCCGTCGTCCGTCAACATTTAGCTTGTGTATGCGATAGAAGCTGTATTTTTCAACTGATCTTCATGAAATTTTGTCAGACTGATAACCCGATGAAATCTAGGCCGAGTTCGAAAATGGGTCATCTGGGATCAAAAACTAGGTCAGTAGGTCAAATCAAAGGAAAACCTTGTGTATGCGATAGAGGCAGTATTTATTTCTCCCCCCTCAAACCCCCCCCCCCCCCCCCCCCCCCCCCCCCCGTTCACACACACACACACACTGTTCTTGCCCTGTCTGTCTGTTGTCCGTCCGTACGGCACACTTCATTTCTGAGCAAAAACTGGAGAACCGTTTGACCTAGAACCTTCAAACTTCATAGGGTGGCAGGGCATATGGAGTAGACAATTGCTTTTGTTTTTGAGGTCACTCCATTAAAGGTCAAGGTCACAGGGGCCTGAACATGGAAAACTATTTCCGATCAATAACTTGAGAACAATGTGCCCAAGAATGTTGAAACTTCATACTTAGGATGATTGGTCTTTCAGAGTAGATGACCCCTATTGGTTTTGGGGTCATTCTGTTAAAGGTCAAGGTCACAGAAGCCTGAACATGGAAATCCATTTCCGATCAATAACTTGAGAACCACAGAATGTTGAAACTTCATAGGATGATTGGTCTTGCAAAGTAGATGACCCCTAATGTTTTTGGGATCACTCTGTCAAAGGTCAAGGTTATAGGGGCATGAACATTGAAAACCATTTCCGATCAATAACTTGAACCGCTTGACCCAGAATGTTGAAACTTCATAGGTTGATTGGACATGCAGAGTAGATGACCCCTATCAATATTGGGGTAACTCTATTTAAGGTCAAAGTCACAGTGGACAGAAAATGGAAATCCATTTCTGGTCAATAACTTGAGAACCATTTGACCTAGAACCTTCAAACTTCATAAGATGATAGGACTTACAAAGTACATGTCCCTTAATGGTTTTGGGGTTATTTTATCAAAGATCAAGGTCACAGGGGCTAAACATAGAAAACACTTTCCAATCAATAAGTTGAGAACCACTTGACCAAGAATGTTGAAACTTAATAGGATGATTGAACATGCAGAGTGCATGATCCATATTGATTTTAGGGTCACTCTGTTAAAGGTCAAGGACACAGGGACCTGAACACGGAAAACTATTTCTAGTCAATACCTTGAGAACCACTTGACCCAGAATGTTGAAACTTCATAGGATGATTCGACATGCAGAGTAAATGATCCCGATTGATTTTGGGGTCACTCTATTATACTTATGTCAAGGTCACAGCGGACAGAAAATGGAAATTCATTTCGGGTCAATAGCTTGAGAACCATTTGACCTAGAACCTTCAAACTTCACAGCGTGATAGGACTTACAGAGTAGATGACCCCTATTGTTTTAGGGTCACTCCATCAAAGGTCAACGCCACAGAGGGCTGAACGTAGAAAATTCTTCCTAATCAATAAGTTGAGAACCACTTGACCAAGAATGTTGAAACTTATTAGGATAATTGGACATGCAGAGTAGATGACCACTACTGATTTTAGGTCACTAGATCAAAGGTCAAGGTCACAGGGGCCTGAACATGGAAAACCATTTCCAATTCGTAACTTGAGAACTACTAAGCCCAAAATGTTGAAACTTAGTTGGATGATTGGACATGCCATAAAGATGATCCCTATTGCAGCCAACCAACAGTGTCTCTTCTGTGACTTTCACTCCTGTCCCCTATTGACTTTTTACCTATACGACTATGCACTGGGGAGACATGCGCTTTTCTACAAATTTAGATAGAGAGTGTATTTTTCATGTATCTTCATGAAAATTGGTCCGAATATTCGTTTTCATGAAATCAAAGTCAAATTTGATTATGGGTCATCTGGGGTCAAAAACTAGGTCTCTAGGACAAATCAAAGAAAAATGTTTTGTATGCAATAGAGACTGTGTTTTTCAGTAGTGGTTCATGAAATTTAGTAAGAATGATAACCATTATGAAACTAGGTCAATTTCGAATATTGGTCATCTGGTGTATAAAACTAAGTCACTAGTTCAAATCAAAGAAAAACCTTGTGTATGCAATAAGGACTGCATTTTGCACTGAATCTTCATGAAGTTAAGTCAGAATGGTTGCCTTGATGAAATCTAGGTCATGATTGAGTATGGGTAATCTTGGTTCAAAAACTAGGTCACTAGGTCAAATCAATAAAATATTAATACATTTAGACGGGATGACTCCTGCGCGTAACCCCTGACTATCGACGAATCAAAACAGGCTTTCGTTTTCAAGTTTGGCATCTCTACTTTCATTTTCTTCCGGAAATAGCTTAAGGTCGAGTGACGTCATTTTCTGTGTTGTCAAAAACATAAGTAATATATTATGCCTGGCGAGATTGCATAAATATGTACCGGCTGTCCTAAGGATATATTGTCCTGCTTGGCGTAGCTCTTGTTTTACCTTCTTACCTACTTTCTTGTTGTCGATGACAAGAAGGCAATTCAGTCTGACTAAAGTTCATCTCCGATTACGCTACACTTAGGATCTTAAGACTTGCTATTGATAGCATCGTTCTGAAAACCCTTCCGCTAGCCAATCAGAGCCTTACTTACAACACTGTGTATGTGAAAGTAGATGTTTGAAAAATCTATATTTAGCCTTTGTTCATATTAACATTCTTATGACGATCACATCGCGACTACGCCCTTGTGTTTTGAGAGAAATAATATGTCACGGTACGGACTTGGTCACGTAAGGTGTCAGACAGCTGGTTAAGTCAGTCGGTAGGGCACTCGCCCTGTAAGCGAGGGGGTCCATGTTCGAGCCCCGGACTGACTACACACTTTGACATTCGACGTTATTTTGATGGTTCAGCCAAATGCTTGTTGAATCGAGTCGTCTGACTGGTTCAAATAAAAATAGATTCGCGAAAATAAAAATAGCAATTTTGGAAATTCAAATATACAGAAAGATTAATATGAATGGGTTATTCTCAGATCTTCGTTTAGAAGATCAAGTACTTTAGTCAGATTGGTCTGCTTTACGTAAGTGAGGAACAACACGCCAAACACCGAGTCAAGTTTAACTTAATTTTATCTACCTGTTTCGGTTATTTATCATAACTTTAATCAGAATAAAATATTAACAGAAATTCAGACATAAAGTATACAAAAGTTATAAAAGTTAAAACCCACAAAATTTCACAAAAATAAAACTTGTTGTAAACACTATTGCCGGAAAAAGAAATCTCTGCTATCAATATGAATGGGAAAATATCTATAAGTATGAAAATTCAAGGAAACCAATTTCAGGACTATTAGAAGCATGAGTGTGTTATCATGTATAGCAAGTTACATGATAGCTTACTTGCCATTGCATTGATATAACATAGAAAAGATTATGATTTATAAATGGTGTTCACTCAAATTGCGGCATAACCTTCAAACGGACATATACATAGATGAACTCGGCCTTCATACAACCTTCACATTTTAACATAAGAAACAACATCTTTGTCATACACTTGGAGGCATGACTTCGCATATAAAAAACTGCAGGTACTCGTTTTAAGTGGGCAACATGAAATATTCAACAATATAGAAACGTATTAGTAGCCTGTAAAAATATTTTATTAACAACTATGAGAAGTTTATGTTACATAGACTATACACATAATGAATGGCTTGCCGGTCTGTAGTCAAAACTATTGCCCGATGTACAAATTGCATGACATCAGAAGCAAATGTTCATTTTTTTTTTCCAAGATTTGACATGAGCCAAGAAAATTTATATTATTAATAGCACAATGTGGACCGCGATTTACATAAAGAGTTGTTTAATAGTGCACACTTACTGAATGACTTGCTGGCCAATAGTCAACATGATTACATTCTTTCCTATGGAATTAAAAAAATAGCATCTGTTCATGCAAAAATGAATACAGTTCTTATATCATATGAATACTTACATTATGTTTTCTTGCAGTAATTCTGATTGGGATAGATAAATGAATATATAAATATATAATTGTTCCAGTGACTTCTTGTGTTGGTTAATGATGGAAACAGATACAAACATGTGTATTCTCATAACATTAAAGTGCACATATTTTTTGAGTTTATACGTGAAGATATTCTATATTTATGTATTTTCATAGCTTTGAAAATGGGCGGGGCGTACGTTCTCCGTAACGATTTGATAAAAGATATTGTGTCTGACATCATTCGTCCACCACCTCTGATAACTCTGATAATAAGTGGAGAAATTGGCAGTTACTTGTGGAGAACAGGTTTTTATTTGTACAGAATCCAGGAACACTGGTTAGGCTAACTGCCCGCAGTAACATGTCTGAAATACTGTTGAGAAACGGCTTTAAACCCAAAACAAACAAACAAACAAAGCTACGCTTATCAATTTAAATATGACATCATAAGAAACTTTCAATCATTTCTGGTCCTGCTAGTACTGCATTTCATGATCACTAAAATTTATAAATTTATATTTGGAAAAATATTGCCATGGCAAAATAAAAAAAAAAACGAGATACTAATACGAAACATATTTTTACCTATACATTCGTTATGGAAATATTTAAAATCATTTTTAAAGAAACATGAAAAAATGTTGCCATGGCAAAATGACGATTTTTTCTTGCCATGGCAAAATCATTTTTACCATGGCAAATGCAATTTTCTCGTACTTACTTACAAAAAAAAACAACTGGTAATTATATTTAATCAAAACACACTAACTTTGAAATAGGTAAGTTAATGTAACAATTTAAGAGACTTTTCATTTTTGTAAAACGCGTATAAATATGGGCTGAATTTGCCAAATACCGGCGTGGCAAAAAGAAACCGGCGGCTATTATAAGCAATGATATTTTGTCCTGTGCTTAACTTTTCTCTGTATCTTAGTACGGTTAGAAAACAGTGGTCTTTTATTAAGGAGGTAGGTTACCATGTTACCTGGGTAACTTCAAATTAGTTGAACCGCAGCAATTTTATGTATTTCGTGTGATTTAATGTTTTAACTGCTACAGTCTCAGTTTCGTTTATCTCTGTCCCTTGAAGTACATTTTTTATCCAGGTTTGAAGTACATGACCCTCCAAAGGTATTTTATATTGAAAGAAGAAGGAAACAAGAGGGCCATGATGGCCCTATATCGCTCACCTGTTATCATTGCACTTGAGGAAAAGAAGGTCCTCAGAAAAAATATCTAAGCCCAAAGGACAGGAACAACAAAGCGAAGAAATTTAACCAAAAAGAAAAAAAATCTTACAAGGTATAGATATGTTAAAATACACCTAAAAATTGGAGGTACCATCCATGTTGTACCACAGAAAACTGGTCTCGTGTTTCCCTACGGCCAATAATAAAAAAGTTACTAAAAATAAGCTATTTATAGTAATGTAAAAGGGAATTAATTAAAAAAAAAATATTGCAAGTGGACAAAAGAAGGATCTGCCAAATAAATCTGTTGACATAAATGAAATTTCAGATCAGTATCTTCAGTAGTTATGGAGATATCACAATTTTAATTTGAAATAAAGGGAGGTAATTTGACATAAAATCAGTCCATAGTTATCTACCCTGATTGTCTCAGTCCAACTAATAACAATAATGAAATTTCAAATAAGTCCTGTAAGTACTTACTATATAAATCCATTTTGATTCCAATCAGGGGAGGTAATCAGACATAAAATAACTCTGGAACCTACGATTGGATCTGATTTGTCATGGAATCCAATATTTATTGTTGTTGAAGATATTTTGGAAGTTTGTATCAAATAAAACCATAAATGAAGTCTCTATATGGCTGCAAAAGCCAAAATAGCCAATTTGGACCTTTAAGGGGCCATAACTCTGGAACCCATGACGGAATCTGGCCAGTTGAAGAAAAGAAGCAAGATCTTGTGGTGATACAAGTTGTGTGCAAGTTTGGTTAAAATCAAATCATAAATGAAGCTGCTATTGTGCAGACAAGGTCAAAATAGCTAATTTTGGCCCTTTCAGGGGCCATAACTCTGGAACCCATTACGGGATCTGGTCGGTTCAAGAAAGGAACCGTGATCTTATGGTGACACAAGTTTTGTGCAAGTTTGATTAAATTCAAATCATAAATGAAGCTGCTATTGTGCAGACAAGGTCAAAATCGCTAATTCTGGCCCTTTCAGGGGCCATCACTCTGGTACCCATAACAGAATCTCGCCAGTTCAAGAAAGGAACCAAGATCTTATGGTGATACAAGTTGTGTGCCAGTTTGGTAAAAATCAAATCATAAATAAAGCTGCTATTGTGCAGACAAGGTCAAAATAGCTAATTTTGGCCCTTTCAGGGGCCATAACTCTGGAACCCATAATGGGATCTGGCCAGTTCAAGAAAGGAACCGTGATCTTATGGTGATACAAGTTGTGTGCAAGTTTGGTTAAAAAAATCATAAATGAAACCACTATCGTGCAGACAAGAAATTGTTGACGGACGGACGCACGCACGGACGACGGACGAAGGGTGATCACAAAATCTCACCTTGTCACTATGTGACAGGTGAGCTAAAATCGGATATTAAACACTGTTCAGTGTATTTCAGTTTCATTGTTATTCGTAGAAGTCTGCATAATTAATAATTTGACTAGTATGCTCGTTAGCTTTCAAATACCGGTATAAGCTTAAAATGTATATGTCGCGGGGCTCGTGTTTCCACGGTAACGCATTTTCTCTCATTTTTAAACAGCTATGTATGAAAACGGGGTTTTTCGACGGCTTCAGTGCCATTCTGTTAATGACCAACATGAATATTTGGGTAATACATGGTACCCTATTTTTCTCAAAGTTTAAAGTAACCATGGCAACAGAGATGTTTAGAATAGCTTATATCTTGCTTTTTATCGTAATGTCTTATAAAAAAATATTAAATAAAATTATCTTTCTTGTTAATGTAGCTTTAACACATCTTATTTCTAACGTGTTATTTGCATTTATTTAAACACATTTCCAGCTTAAAGTACTTAGAGCAGTACCACTCGTCTGATATTTTTATGGAAAAATAGTTCTGCATGCTGCTATAAGCCTCATGGATATTGTTGAAATGCAAATAAAAAGCCGAAGCTGTGTTCCATAAATAGATCAGTGTCAACGCTTTTGAATTTTACATTTAGATATATAGGTCACGGGCTTCGTGTCCGTGATAACATCAACTTAATTCAAGAAACCACAATTTTCTACTGAAATTTGAACAACTTTAGAGCTTAGTTTTACTATATAAGTAACCAATAATCAACGGAAACTGAAAAATAGATATTACAAATCAAACTGCCCAATTTTAGTTCGAAAATGGCCGTAATAGGTAACCTTTTCATCCAACTATACCCCCAATAACATCAGTTACCATCATCATTTTTTACATTCCGCATAACATTTCAATATAACTACACAAAAGAAGCAACATATTGATATTTATCCAGAGCTAAAGACTCATAAATCATATTTCAGCAAATAATGGCTGTTGAAAAATAGTTCAAATAAAGAAAATGCACAGAGTTACATACTTTCAAAATAAAAGCTATTAATTTTGCGCGGTAACTGACACGTAACGTCATGACGTCAATGACGTCATTTTAAGTCAACAATGTTTTGAAGGGTTTCTGCGGCAACTTATTCATTATTTCTGCATTATGAAACCATGAAGCATCAGATCGGAGACAGGGTCATGATTATTTTTCAGAAGAATGGATATACAAACACATTTAGTTTGTCGTAAACCTCGTCGTAAATCGTCACGTTAGCTTCCGGCTGGGCATGCGCACATACAAATATTAAGGTAACCTACCTCCTTAATTTTTAACAATAAGTTCTATTATGTACTTTGATGGCATTTTCGCGTACATAAAATGTTTCACAATGTAGATTCATAGTTGTAGACCTACCTATTTTCAATCATTTAGTAAGATTAAATGTATAGGTATGGATGCTTATTTTTTTACAAAACGCAAATATCAATGGAATACTACAGTTACTGTAACTGTTGCTGCTTATTTCATGTTATTATATTGAATTATTTATACGTGAAAACCTGTCTTTGATCACAGTTATCCGGCAGAAAGTACCACAGTTTGTTTAAGAGATAAAGTAGACTTCCAGCCAAATTTATGCTATTCGTATAACGGCTGCGTGCCTGTATTCACGATTTCCGGATAAATGACGTTACTCTGTCATTTACGGTTAATGGAACATTCAGAAAAACCTTTACACTGAAATAGAATATGCTATTATAGAAATAGCTGAGAGTGAGAATTTTGATAGATGAACCAAATTATAGAGCACTTTAACACTTCGATCGCTCGAGCAAAATACAAATTTGCTAAACTAAAACCAGAGAGCATAATTTTCTTCCATCAGATAATTCAGTAACGTTATGCTTTTTATTATCTGACGAACATATGGATGGTTCTGTTTGTGGTAATTATCAGGATAATATTTTACATCTAATTACAAGACAAAATAAGGTTTTAGCTTAAATAAGTACTAGCGCTGTATCCTTTGTGTTATCATATTTTAAATACTTGACAACAAAGACTTTTCATAAACAAGGAAAGGTAGCGACAAATTTGTTTTGTTATTCAACTGAAGTCTAGGACATAAAGAATTTTATATTCCAAAGACATAAATAAACTTATATTTTTTATTCCCGGTCAATTCTGAGATCCTGTCCAAATAAGAGGCCATACAAAAGACGGCTTCGCGTGTGTACTAGTGAACCATGATGACTAGAATAAGTTAGCCGGATATGCCATGTAAAAGATATATGTGTTTCGCTTTATCCACTTGGTAAGCTCCTGTCTAAATAAGACGCCAGAGGAAAGACGGCTTCGCGTGTGTATCAGTGAACCATGACATCTAGTCGCAACGAAGGAGAGTAAGTTAGCCGGATATGTCATGTTAAAGATATGTGTGTTTCGCTTTATCCGCTGTGCGCCTGTTGGTAGAGAATAAATTTGGTGCCCCGAGTTGTTTGTGTAGGTGAAGTACATTTGAACGTGTATGAAAGGTGCTAACCAGTACAAATGCATATTCAATAATCATCTATACCAGACACCTGCTTTATTGTTTGTTTAACGTCTCTGCGCAATATCTATGTGCATGAAATAACAACAGCTTCAAGCATTACCTTTTTATGGTAGGTCATTTACCTGTTGATATATAACAACTCGTAAAAATGTTCATTAAAGTTTTATGGTGTCTGACCATTTGAGGCAAAGTAGCTTCCTTGTGTTTGTTTAAATATTTTGCCTTTATATTCAGGAAATGTATTGTCACTTTCCTGTTTCAGTTTGTTTGTTAGATTAAAGGAAATATACTTATATTCCAAGTATTTTAGTTCTGGTGCCCTCGCATGTGGGAACTGCCAGATAACTGGAACATTGAAAAAAGGGGCAATATCATTAAAAAGACATTAAAAGCGTTTACATACAAACATGTTTCCGCACTAATATTTCATTTTTAACTAATCTGTCCGCACCAAAAATGTGAAAATAAGTAAATATGTTTTGTCAAATTTTGGGTCGAAACCATGATCATCGGGTATTTCGTTTAACAATAAGAAAGATAATGCCGTCTATCGAATATAAGTGTTAATCTTTAGGTAAATCCAATTTAATTGCTTGAATTAATAGATACATTTTGTATTAGAATAATCATTATCTCACACCGAAATTGTATTCAGGATGCTTTTGACTTCTAGCTGAAAAAATGCAACATAAAATCTCAAGGGTTAACTTTTTTTACAAACTATGAGTAATAGACAGTCCCATGTCTGATGCATTAACGTTGCAGTTTGTCACACCTGCATCCAAACAAAATAAATTAGAACATAATCTATAATTTATTTTTTTGATTTAACGTCGCACCGACACATGATAGGTCATATGGCGACTTTCCAGCTTTACTGGTGGAGGAAGATCCCAGGTGCCCCTCCGTGCATTATTTCATTACAAGCGGGCACCTGGGTAGAACCACCGACCTTCCGTAAGCCAGCTGGATGGCTTTCTCACACGAAGAATTCAACGTCCCGAGTGAGGCTCGAACCCACATCGATGAGGGGCAAGTGAAATGAAGTCAACGACCTTAACCACTCGGCCACGGAGGCCCTTAATCTATAATTATTTTGGCAGCACATATAATGCTATTGTTTTAACCTGTCAAGTTTGCATACATAATACGCTCTATGCATTCGATATTATAATATTCGGCCCAACATCGGTGCTATCCGTATGTTTTACGGAAAGAAATTTCGGTTAAGTGTCTAAATATCATTATTAGTATTGTAAATGAAACACGTACTCGTCGTTCGTATCTATGGCTCAGTTGTTACAGCACATGGCTTGTGAGCACGATAGAGTTCACATTTTACAGTAAATTTTAATCGAACTTGCACACAACTAGTACTGACATAATATCTCGGTTCTCGTGAAAACTGACCAGATCCCATCATGAGTTCCAGAGTTATGACCCCTTAAATGGTCAAAACTTGCTATTTTGTCTTGTAAACCCGATAGAGACCACATTTTGCCATCAATTTTAATCGAACTTGCACACAACTTGTTTTAGCATAATATCTCAGTTCCTTTCGAAAACTTCCATCATTGGTTCGAGAGTTATGGCCCCTTGGAGGGCAAACAATTGCTATTTTGGCGTTTGCAGCATTTATTGTTTGATTTGATACAAACTTGCAAAATATATTTAACAACAATAAATTCCGTGATGAACCCGTCAGATCCAATCATAGGTTCTGGGGTTACGGCCCCTGATTGACCCCTCAAAGAGCCAAAATTTGTTAATTTTTACCTTATCATCAAGATTTACATTTACATTTGATTTGAACCACATTTACATACAACTTAAGTCACAAGAAGATCTCGGTTTTGTACAGATATTTATTGTCATTATCCTAGCTGCAAAACAGTGTCAAAAACAGTTTAGTATGGAACCACCTTGCACATAAGTCAGTTTAAAAATGAAAGGAGGACATTCACGTGTTTTATTTTTTAATATTCCTGTATGTTCTCAGTGTCAAAATGATTACAGGTCGGTTGCTGTTGTAGTAAAACGTTGTCTGACGAAAAGCATCTATTTCATTAAGAAGACGCATTTTGTGGTTTCTATAAGATGTAATTTCACGAATATTAGTGGAAATGCTAAGAATATGTATCATTTATTACGATGCCTTGGGAATTCAACAAATGAAAATATGTATTATGTTTCATCTACTTGTCTCAATATTGCAGTAGAAAATGTGTAATGAAAAATGGATATAAGATTAAAAATTGTAGAATAGTGTAATGAAGTCTGATGTTTAATTGCCAAGAGAAATCATTGGTAGACAAAGATACGCTATGAGAGAGAGTATTTGATTATTTACTGTTAAGAATTAAATTCACTGATGAAGTTTGTTATCTCAAGCGAATTGGTATTGATCCAGAATACCGCTATTCAACAAACCTACTACAAAGTGAAGCAGTCCAGACTTTTCTTTACAGTTCAAAAATATTGAAACAAGTGAATTGTACATACTCCAAGTAAATAAGTATGGGATAAATTTGAGTCAAAAATACCCGCCAACCGCTACATATCTTCTTAACTTCGGGGACGATTTTCACAAAGTTTCCATCAATTATCTACCTCATCAAGACGACTTGCCGAGTGCAAAGCCCTGATCACTAGGTCCAAGTTTAACGTCTCACTTGGATATCAAATGTCAAAAGGCTAAACTTAGTGGCCGCTTTAAATATTCTAAACTGGTTTAAAGATTTTATTTAACTAGCATAAATATGTATTTCGTCAAGACGACGTGCAGAGCATAATACAAGGGTTAGATGGACCTAGGCCGGCGTCATGTCTTCTAAATCGCCTAGAAAATTTTAAACGTGACATCAAATATTTACCTTAGTAAGAAGACGTGCTGTATCTTCTAAACTGCAAGGGAAGTTTTAATAAAACTCGCATCAAATATTTATTTGTTAAAGATGTGTACAGCTGAGGTCACTAGTGCCAAGGTCAGGCCACTCATGGACGTTAAAGTCTAGTAGATCAATATAATCTCTTGGTTGCATTCCATACTTCCAAAGGATCATTTTTTTTACATTGGCCGACTTAATCAAATAGTTTGCTATTATTTTACTTCTATAAATTCTATCAATAGGGCAGTCTTTAAGTGAAATGTGGCATATACTTTACAAGGTTCCCACGAAGCAGAGAAAATAAAATGTCCTGACTTTTCCTTGACCAAAGTCCAATTTTCCCTGACCAAAACTTTCACGTTCAGAGACGCTTAACTGGTCATCTATCCATAAATGTTGGCCTCCATTCGCCCCATCAGTCAACCCTTGCCACCTTTCTTGTTATAATGATATCATATATTAAAGGGTGTGAAGAAAGTTTGTTCTAGTTTAACAAAGCGCTATATTGTTTTAGTGCATGTAACAGACAAAACTCCAACACTGTGCGACAGTGTTACTTCCTCTTATCGGTACAGTATTACTGTTTTACCAAATTCCTGAGTGGGGGCTGGTAACAGCATAAGATTCGTTCACTGGTTGTAGGTGCAGATGGGAATTTCCTGCCGAGTTACCGCCTAAACCGTTACCCGAGAGCCGGTTATTCCCATCTGCACCTATAACCAGTGACAGAATCTTTTTCTTGCATACCGATTTCAAGAAATAATAATAAAGATAAAATCAATCGAACGGCTATTTTTTTAGAACTATTTCTTATAGCAGCGTATTTAAACAAAGCGCGGGAAACCAACGTCTATAAACTGGAAAGACGTCATGACGTTTCAAAGACAAATAACAATGTTTAGTTCCGGTTTTGTTTTATCAGTTGTAGCGTAACGTTATGCATTTTTGATAAAATAACGTGTTTTGAATCGAGAAATATACTATCAAGAACAAGGAGGAACTGTCAAGGTATGGGATTTTTATTCCGATTTTCGAAATAAATTTAAATTACTACATAAATCTTCTACATATATGTAGTCCGTAATACGTCATTTACAGCACAAGTCATCTCACACCCCGGATTTTTCCAGCACCGGTAAAAATACCGGAAATCCCTGTCTGGTATGCAAAAAAACAACAATACTATTCACTGAAAGACTACCTATAATAAAGGTTTTGGTTTACTACTGTGTCAGTTCAGATGAATGTAGGACATTTTGTGAAAATTTGTGCCTATTCATACATTCTTGGTAGAAAATGACATCTTTCACTTAATTTATTGGGGTAGTCCACTTGCAGACTTTGCATATTTGTGTTGCAATAAGTTTAGTAATATTGTTTGTTTCTTTTTACAATACAGTAGTTGAGTTTGCATTGTACAGATATGACCATAAAATCATTTAAAGCGGAAATACCTGTTTATTTTCAAAACTGGAAAATTCCTGAACTCAGTGAATGCAATACAGTGTTAGCTTAAATATCTTTTTAGCTCTTGACCTCTGATTCCAAATTTCCCTGACTTTTTCCCAATTTCCCAGACCGTGGGAACCCTGTTTTAGATCATGGAGCTCATTCATATTTTAATAACAGAAATCCGTTTAAGCCAGTGCTAGCGGGCATGAGTAGTGTTGCACGTTTCATTACCCCTTATTTACAACCCAATCAAACCAAGTTTACTACTTTTTACAAAGTTGCATTCCTTGATTCAAAAGTAATTTTTATAGCATCAAATATTATCTAATCAAGACGACATGCAGAACGCACAACTCAGGTCTCTAGGTCGGAGGTCCAAAAAACAAAGACGAATATCCAACACGTTCTAAAAACACAGCCTCCCCAAACGTAAACCAAGCGCTCACGACCAACACACACACACACACACACAACAAACAAATGAACACAGTGGGTCATCGTTTGATCGCGCGATTATGTTGTAAGTAGTCAATGAAATACAGCGTAACAAACAGCCGTAGGCACACTCGTGCAACAACGAGACAAACCAGAAGTTATTTCCCATAAATAAACAACAAATACGGATTGTTTGTTTAAATAAAGGTTAAAAAGAATTCACTATGGTCTGTTTGTGTTTTGGTTATACGTGTGCTCACTGCCTCTCACGCAGTCAAGGGTTCAAACTGTATGGAATACCGTGATCAACTTTACTTACTGTCTTTCATCTGAGATTCCATAGAGATTCATGCGATCTCAAGTAACCTACATATATAAAATTAAGATTTGTTTTCAGTTTAAAGATTTTAAATATAAGCTTATGTGTACGTAGTACAGCTAATTTTATGTGAGTCGCGATATTGTGATATTTTTTGCATCTAGAGGTTAATATCTCTCCTCGACGTACAACATAGGATGGACTTCGTGTTGAACCATTTTAATAGTTTGTAACTGTTTTAAATAATGCAGTTGGTGGCTTCTACCCAGCTGCCATAGTTGAAACTGAGAAGTAGCTATATGGCGAATGTTTTAAAGATTTGTCAACAACACGGTGCTGATGAAAGATTATTTCCTATCAAAATGTTGTTGCTTTTTGTAATTTACAGCAATAATCGACAGTCTAGGTGGACCTACACTAAACATGCCAACAATTAGCAACAAAAAACATGAAACAATTGGAAAGACGGGCTAGAAATACTATTGAAAGAACAGCTGCCAAGGAAACGTTTGACACAGAAATCGCGTAAGCATTTGAATACATTAATACGTCTACGAAAGATATTTCACAATGATTTTTCATTACAAAACAAAATTTAAGCTTTTTGATTATTAATTATCATTGGTTGTTGGTTCTTGAAGCATCACTATTTTTAGTGCTGTATTTGTTATTACCATGGTGATGCTTTATTCTGATGATTTTTTAAAAATATTTTTTAAACATGAAAACATTTCATCTTGAGTTATATTTCTCAACATATAATATGGAAAATATTATGTAGTAACTGTTTGACATTTAACTATTTTATTTAAATTGAAATATTCTTTTTAAAAGGATCTCAGATTTTGTTGTAAGTTCTAATTATAAAGAAAGTATACCTTTATGTTATTGCATTGATATTTTTAGTTATCTCGAGCATGATAAATGATAAACAGTATTTGCTATACCCTCTGTCAATTATCTCTATCGGCTACCAATCTCAGTCAAAGAAAATATCTGTTAGTAATACCGTTAAATACTTTAACTATAAACTTTCATATTTTTTTTTCAACAAGACATTTAAAATAGTTTCTTTATAAATAGTCAGAACAAGATTTGAGCACAGGTTTAGCTGACAGTGTAATCATAATCATTACAAATTGTAGGCACACACAAAAGCTTGGTTATCACGCGGAGTTCACACAATCAGATATGCTGAAATATGTGCAAAAAGTAGGAAGCGGTCATCTGATCTGTCACAGTTACAATCCACCAAACGTAGACGACTTATCCTGAAAAAAGAACGAGCTATCACCCAGCGTGCTCAAGAAGCTCTAGAAGGAGTCTCGTATCAATCAGATACTTACAAAGTCAATTATTATTTATTTTGTAAACTTCAGAAACCTAAATTTCTTTTGTCATTAAATAAAACACTTTTTGATTGACTTGTTGGTCAATTGTCAAAACTGTTTGCGGTTCTTTGAACCTAGGGCAATGGTATTGACTATTGACTGGTAAGCTATTCAAGTGCATATCATTACATGACTTTATATGAATCACTATTTGATAGTTTGTACTATCAACTGTTATATTTCCACACTAGTTTGCAGTAAAGTAAAAATTTGAAGGAAAAATATATTTTATTTCTGATGTATTGACCAGCAAGTCTTTCATGAACTTTATAATATATGCATTTGTGATGTATCACTTTATTTTATAAGATGTGTTGAGCGACCTGTGGAGTTTCCACTTTTTCTATTTTATTTATTTTCAGTTCGTGGCAGTATCATTCTTTATAATTATAACGCTAATTTCTGCTGAATACTATGATTCTAGTGATTCCTTTGATCAGTATGTTGTCCCAAAGATGCCAGTCACAACAACTGCTCAACAAGTGACTGGTATTATTATATGTGATTCAAACATGACTGTTAATGGAAGTCCAGTACAATCATTGCCTATAAAGCATTTGAACGTTTTTGGAAAAGGCTGAAAAAGAAACAAAATGTATTCCTTGGCAGCTCATAATGGGAGGCGCTTCGACTTTAAAGAATATGAACTTTCTTGAATGTTTCTTTGACTGTGTTATTGGTCTGATTGACTCATTACCAGTTCTTAAGACGGTCTTTCCGGGACAGTCACATAAACAAGATTTAATGGTTAGGCATCTTCAAACAACATACGGACACATAAGCTATCGAGGATGTTGTATTTTTGAGAAAGCTACTTCTGTTTACAAAATTGTCTATACAGAAAATCATTCGTTTCAGTTTTTCACTCAAAGTTATGTTCAATTTAGCCGTGCTTCACAGAGAAAAAGCTAGAAAAAAATATCAGGAGCCTGGATATGCTTATTTTTAGCAGTGTATGCAAAGCTGCGACTGCGGAGAACATAACATTGTCTGGTCTGAACCTATCTCATCTACAGTCATGACGGGGAAGATAGGTTACAGAATACTTTTACCATGTTTACAGTGAAAAACAGTGAAGGTCAGCCTAGAGCTCGAAACGTATATTGGAGACTGTTATCCCAAAACTGGCTGACGTCTTTAAAAACCGAGAGTCAAAGCATTGTAAATACTGGAGGACGGACTGTCGTGAAATGTATTGATTCTGTCAGGTCCGAGAGTCAGCAATGTCCCTTTTCTGTTGGGAGTGTTAAACTACTAAATGTCTTTTTCGGTTGTTTTTTACAACAGTGTAACCATTTCCCTTGCCAAATGTCTATGTTCATTGTGAATTTAAGGTATTAGAAGCGTAATAGAGAACCTCCGTTTTGAAGAATATTCAATTCCTACCATAAACCTACTTTTACTGCAATTCTCAGGGGGCGTAGGTTCAAGTCCTACTGGGATCATTTTTTCCCTTATTTTCCTTTTTTTCTAGTAAGTTTTTACTTCTTTCAAGACTTGTTGATTTATTGTACAAAAATGGGGAAAAAATTGATAAGCGATTTCTTGCTGTTCAAAGTGAATTTACTACTTAAACAGAAGGGGTAGAGTTACACATCTTTAAAAGTATTGAGTAACATGCAGTAAAAGTTCTCTATTTTGCTTTCACTCTTTAGATTACATATCGTGGAAGACATTTAGGTAGGTTTTACGTCTGCCCCAAGGTTACTTTTGAATGAAGTAAGCAAAATTCAAAACAGAAACACAGGGTTCGACCTTATTTTTTCAGTGTTGAAGTTAGAATTCTTTCTCATTTGAATCCGTTTACTTGAGGCACCCTAGAGAAAATGAAATTGACATTTTTATTTTGTGTTTTATAATTGTTTACCAATAGTCTGATGTTTCTTTTATTAAAATTAATGGTAAAATGAGTTCTCTGCAAACGTTTTGGATAGTGGCCATCACTTTGAAATTTGTCTCTACTGGAGTTTGAGGAGATACCATAAGTTATACAAAATTTATAAAAAACGGCACGGTAAAAGTTGTTTAAAAATTGCAGAACAGTGCGAAAGACGGTCACCTTTAAGAATATACCAAGCAAATGCCATTTTGTAAACATTACTATTAGGCATCTAATACCTTAATAACTAAATATGAACAATGCAGACTGTCACTATGCAGACTGCACAGATGTGCATGTAGACACATACACACAATTACAAAACAATCATACATTTTGTAATAACTATTGGGCAAATATACATCAAACTATAATAACACAGGGAACAGAACTAAAACACATTTTCTAAGGTCACTGATTATAGCTGGAACGATCAGACTTTTAAAGAATACATATATAACTGATTACCGTGTTGCAAAATTGAAATAGACTGTAAAAGCCAGATCATTTGAGCATGAAATATTTTGATTTTGCTCTAGAATAGTAATAACTTTTACAGATTTACCGAGAGCTAAGTAATATTGTATTCGGCAATATAATAGATTCCTTTCTCAATAAATTTCCAAGTATCATAAATCATTGGAAAAGTTTTTAACTTCTTTTGATTATCAAAAGCATCTACCAGTTCCATTATTCTATTTCACTTCTTTATGGTGATTAAAAATAACAAATATACGTGCTTTTACTTCCCCGAAATTCTGAATTTTTAGTACAGCTAATTTATTTGTAAATTCCACTGATGTTAAATCTTCGATAAATAATCCGTCATCCACCGATAAGAACACTGTCTCGTATATAAAGCTTGCTTAGTTTTTTGGTCAGCGGGCACATCGTCTGCTCGAGTTTATACTACACTAATCCTCTGCAGTCAATTAAAGCGCGCAGTGAAGCGTGGTGATTTCAGTTGTTCTATGTGCTGCCATTCGAGAACTATTTTCTTTCGGCGGAGTGTAAAATATATGGTGCTTATCAAAAAATCGATTAAGCCGAAATTCGTATATGTATTATTGTGGTTCAACTGGACGATATTGTCTTCGACAATCCGTCCAAAAAATTGCGAAGAATGTTAACACTATAAGACACACCGTTGGATAAGGATTATTTTAGCAAACTAAATGCTTTCCTTTGGTGTTAATTGTAAACATGTCATGTCATCAATTCCTTTTACCGGTATTATACTATTAGGAACTTGTTATTTTTTACAGTGGGGAAAATCTTCGATTTCTTCAATATCGTTATAGAAAATAATTCAAACTATGAATTATATATTCAAAATAGAAAAAAAAATGACAAGTTCAAGTGTATGCTTGAAGCATTTTCAAAATTTCATCTTTTGCGTGCTCTGTCGACAAAACTGACCCCATAAATAATTATTTAATAGTTGTGCTATATATATAATGCATGTAATATAATACAGATAAATTTGCTGTAATTATTTTTGCTTGTACCGTTCTTACTTTTTTGTATGGGTCGGATTTTTTTTTTCAAAATGGCGTATTTCTTGATTGATAGCCGGGTACTAAAATAGTGTATAGATTTCATTGTTTGATTCTATTATCTTCTTTACTTTGTATTATTATTATCTGGTGCCTGCTGAACTTAGAAGTAGTAATTTTATTACATTTTGTTTTAAAAAAGTAAATTGTATGACATAAGTATGTGCTTGTCGTTTATTTTACCCTGTCGGAATGCATATCAGGTTTCATGGCCAAAATGTTTATTTCTTTATAATTTCACGGTTAAAATTCACTAGAATTGCCCAAATAATAAAGACAATGTTTTAGAACCAAAAACTAATTAATTTAATTCATTAAAATTCCTCTTTAGGGGCTTAATACCTTAAATCACTATTTTCAAATATTCACCCGAAAAGACACTAATTTCTTTTTAACTGGTTTCTTTGATAATAATTAATATGATTAACAAAACAGTTTAGTTATAAATAATTCTCCTCATCTGTGTGCTGTAGTAAACGTATGTTTTCTTTAGAATATAAATTTTGTCAAAGTTTCACTTGTATTTTAATTTAAATGCAATTTTAAGATTCATAAAAAATGATACTGCATTCAGGAATTATGGATTATCATTAATACAAATAATTTTGTTAATAACTTAATAGAACATTACACTTCATAAAAAGAATCCATTATACCAGGTATTGCCATTAATTTATGATAACACCACTTCTTTAAATTTTATAGGGCACTGTTGGCAAAAGAGCTGTGTGGCCTCTGCCATTTAGATAGCACCTAATTTCAAGCTGGTTTCCTATCAATTGTAATGTTCATTTTCTCTTTAAAAAATAAGTTTTAAAAGAAGATTTTAAATTCGCTATTAATACTATCACGTCTGGCTTGATGTTGCAACGACATAACCCAAGTGGCCGTAACACACTATCCTGTGCGTTTATGAAGGAATACGTTGTGGTCAGTAAGGGATAAATAATAAAATCTTTAAGAAGATACGTTTGAAGCACAGAATTTAACCAAATGTGTAAATTGTTGTGTGTGTGTTTGTTTTTAAGAAAAACTATTGGTAACACCTGAAATGCAAACTCTGCATTCCCGGATTCAAAAATTTGTATTAGAGAAACAATTGACAGTAAAGGCATGATCGTCGAGGTGCATAGCGCCGAGGGTAGGTATGTACCAAATGGGGTATACTGGACAGTTTTAAATATAAGAATATAAATGGCGGCCTCTGGTGCTTTTTTGGAACTAGATTCTAAGCATCCAAATATCACTTTATTTTAGAAGTATTTATAAACTAGTAATCTAACAGCTCGCAAAACATTTGTATGACGTGACAATAACTTATGACATCAAACTTTATCTCATACATTGAATGACGTCACCGCTGAATCAGTTGAGCTAATTTAATTCGCTCGTGGAGATCAAAACGTGTTTTATGGTCCTACACATAAGTATTTTCCGCTACGTTGTATATTTTCGGCATCAACACAACAGGTCATAAAAAAAACCGCCGCGCTAATATACATTATTTTACACATTTTATTTAGTCTTTAAGTGCCGTGTGGCGGCTGTAAAAAGTTTCCCCGTACTTTGATTCAGTGTTGTTATATTTTCTGATCCTTTGGGATCATGGAATCCATTCAATATGTGTAATAGAGTTCCGCTTAAGCCGGTGCTAGGGGACGTGAGAGGTATTGCACATTTCATTACCTATCATGAATAGACTCAATCAAACCGAGACTGCCTATTATTCTTCTTGGTTGCATGGTTGCATTCTTTGCTTCCAAAGGATCTTTCTACAGATTTTATTATGAATGGTCGAAACATTTCGAGCTTACAATCAAATGCTCAAAGGCATCATTATGGACTCTCTGAGGAAAAAAACACCCTGATATTTATTGCATACCAGAAACACTCACTATGACATGGCGTATCAATTATTTGCATAAGAAGTGCAGTATAAACGCATGCAATAGCAGTGTTTACAGTACTTTCCATTCTGACAACTTTATTCTAATTTAAATTGAAACAGTAACCGGTATACGTATGTAAAATGTGAGTGTAATTAAAGGTGATCCTCAAAACATGGCTGTTATACAGCAGTTGTATCGCTAAAATCCAATCTCTCTTCTTAGATTGGTCACCAGATCGGCGCAATCGACTGGCCTTCACTTATTACTAACTCTTGTTAAAGGGCGAGCGAATGCTCTAAAACGTTAAGAATCTGGTTTGACTTCAGTGGTCGGAGATTTCAATTTGACTGTAAATTATTTAGAACAGGGTATATCTGTTCTTCGGCCAGCGATCTTTCGAGGGATATCAATCAGTATTATATGCTAATAGTATGCACTTTGCTACAAAGCATATTGAAGTAGAAATGAACACCCCCCCCCCCCCCCCCCCCCCCCACCCCCATTTCTTTTTATTAGTATATAGCTTAGTATAGTCAATTGATTGGATGATTAAAAGTTTCGAGGCACAAAACATCTAGTCTGTTGTTTAAGTATTACAATGAAAGGTGGAACACAAACATAATACAATGTATCTTATAGCTTTGAACTTACCTAGCACTTTGCATTCTTGTTGCAATCTCTAGGGTATGTGTGCATACCATCATATCATATGATAACCTCCGTATCACAGCGTTGTCTATTTGTTTCGATTATTTTGACAAGAATGTTTTATTTCATATTTCATATCTTTTTGGTTCTAGTACGGTATGCTATGACATTTTAATAATCATTTATAATAAATTACAATAATAAAGTAACAGTCTTATCAAAGTAATAAGAATTTTGATATTTATCTTCAATAGTAATAATCGACATACCATCCGTACTGTCGACATAAATTGTAAGGAATGTAGACAAATTTAAAACTAAGTCACTTCTTATTTTCGGCTTCATATGTTTCAGTCTTGTTAATATGAGGTGCGTTATATAAATAATGTTACTCCGTATGTAGTTCCGTAACCGATGGCTATTTTTAAATGCGGTTTTAGGCACACTTTTTAGCATTTTTATGGAAACAAAATGCCATAAGAATAATAACAAATCGGTAGATTCAAAGTAAAAATAAAATCATTTCAGTGAGGTGTACTCAGGTAAAATATTGCAATTGTAATATGCAATTCCTTGATTTTACTATTCAACAACTAGAACTGCAGTTCAATGTTCAGTTTAAACAGATAAAACAAATCATGATCTTCACATAAACATTTGAAAAACTAAAATAAAAATATTGATAACTGTATCAAATGGAGTGCGTATCTTTTTACTTGAATAATGATAAGTTGAGTACAATAAGCCTCTGCAATTTTGTCAGGTTTGATGTTCATTTTTGAAAAAGTTCTTGTATTTTAAGTTGATACACTTTAGTTTCTTAATTCTCGATTGCGAAACAAGTTCTTCCAACTTTGATTAATCACTCTAAACACCCATTCCAGATGGAATCAACCACCTCGAGTATAGATGTTTTAGTTAGTGTTGTAAAATGAAAAACGAAATAAGTAGTTAAAAACTCAAACTCATCACAAATTGCTGTACCTCGTCGAGAAATGATAGAATTTTGTAACAGGTTATTCTATTTTTCTGAGACCCTGGATGCCCAGGACAAACCTAAGTTATATTTATTTCCGCTATGGTCCAGTACACCCGAGTACACCTTTCTCAAATGATTATATTTTCACTTTATATGGCATTTTGTCCCCAATACATTGTTCTATAATATGCTAAAACCACATTCAAAAATAAACACCGGTTACGAAACTACACACGGAGTATCATTATTTATCGAACGCCCCTCGTACAATAAAACTTTAGACATGTGTGAATGGCAGTTGTACCATCTTATCAATTTCTCTTTTATTTTTCTTCAAAATCCTGACCATCGTGGAAGGAGCAAATTGAAGCAAGTAAGTAAGTAAGCAAGTACGTTAAGACTTTGTTATCAGATGACGATATTACGGTGTTCCGTTTGGACAATCGTGACATTTTATTTAAAACTAAACCGCGATGCACGATGGTACGATGACGAAAACGCGATGGCACGATGATGAAACAACGATGGTACGATGGTGAAAACGCGATGGCACGATGATGAAACCGCGATGGTACGATGGTGAAATGTCGATGTAATATCGCGTTTTCATCATCGTACCATCGCGTTTTCACCATCGCACCATCGCGTTTTCATCATCGTACCATCGTGCCTTCGCGTTTTCATCATCGTACCATCGCGTTTTCACCACCGTGCCATCGCGTTATCACCATCGTACCATCGCGTTTTCACCATTGTGCCATCGCGTTATTACCATCGTACCATCGCGTTTTCACCATCGTGCCATCGCGTTATCACCATCGTACCATCGCGGTTTCACCATCGTACCATCGCGGTTTCATCATCGTACTGTCGTGTTTTCATCATCGTACTATCGTGTTTTCATCATCGTACCATCGCGTTATTACCATCGTACCATCGCGTTTTCACCATCGTGCCATCGCGTTATCACCATCGTACCATCGCGGTTTCACCATCGTACCATCGCGGTTTCATCATCGTACTGTCGTGTTTTCATCATCGTACTGTCGTGTTTTCATCATCGTACCATCGCGTTTTCACCATCGTGCCATCGCGTTATCACCATCGTGCCATCGCGTTTTCACCATAGTGCCATCGCGTTATCACCATCGTACCATCGCGTTTTCACCATCGTGCCATCGCGTAATCACCATCGTACCATCGCGGTTTCATCATCGTACCATCGCGTTTTCACCATCGTACCATCGCGTTTTCATCATCGTACCATCGCCTTCCGGTTAGAAATGCGTAGCTCCGTGCACTTGAATTTTTGTCAACAACAGATGAATGTATCTCAATGTATTTTGTGAGAAGAAATTTACCATATAGATTCTGCTGTTTTGCAAAATGTTTTTCAAAATTTTCAGTGCTCAACTCATTAAAAATGTGTAAAATCTTCAAGGCCACGTCCTTTGTATTTATGTATGCATGAAAGTAAATAAAAAGCTGGATGTAATAGTTAGTCTTGTTAGGATGTAGAAGGTACATAGTGCAATGTGAAAATGAGATTTATGAAGCCTGTATTACTGACACATATACTGTACCACTGCGCTTGACCACCGCAAGGCGATGGTACGATGGTGATAATGCGATGGTACGATGGTGATAACGCTATGGTACGATGGTGAAAACGCGATGGTACGATGGTGATAACGTGATGGCACGATGGTGAAAACGATGGTACGATGGTGATAATGCGATGGTACGATGATGAAAGTGCGATGGCACGATGGTGAAAACGCGATGGTACGATGATAAAAACGCGATATTACATCGACATTTCACCATCGTACCATCGCATCATCGTGCCTTCGCGTTTTCATCATCGTACCATCGCGTTTTCACCACCGTGCCATCGCGTTATCACCATCGTACCATCGCGTTTTCACCATTGTGCCATCGCGTTATTACCATCGTACCATCGCGTTTTCACCATCGTGCCATCGCGTTATCACCATCGTACCATCGCGGTTTCACCATCGTACCATCGCGGTTTCATCATCGTACTATCGTGTTTTCATCATCGTACCATCGCGTTTTCACCATCGTGCCATCGCGTTATCACCATCGTGCCATCGCGTTTTCACCATAGTGCCATCGCGTTATCACCATCGTACAATCGCGTTTTCACCATCGTGCCATCGCGTAATTACCATCGTACCATCGCGGTTTCACCATCGTACCATCGCGTTTTCACCATGTAATAGTTAGTCTTGTTAGGATGTAGAAGGTACATAGTGCAATGTGAAAATGAGATTTAACAAGCCTGTATTACTGACACATATACTGTACCACTGCGCATGACCACCGCAAGGCGATGGTACGATGGTGATAATGCGATGGTACGATGGTGATAACGCTATGGTACGATGGTGAAAACGCGATGGTACGATGGTGATAACGCGATGGCACGATGGTGAAAACACGATGGTACGATGGTGATAATGCGATGGTACGATGATGAAAGTGCGATGGCACGATGGTGAAAACGCGATATTACATCGACATTTCACCATCGTACCATCGCATCATCGTGATTTCATCATCGTGCCATCGCGTTTTCACCATCGTACTATCGCTGTTTTATCATCGTGCCATCGCACCATCGCGTTTTCGTCATCGTACCATCGTACATCGCGGTTTAGGATTCAATAAAAAGTCACGATTGTCCAAACGGAACACCGTACGATATATCGAAATAATGGACATAACGAAATGTTGATTAATTCATTTTAAAATGTTGACCTTTCAGAGTACCAACAAACCAGAAACAATCTTTTAAAGACAACCAATGTACCAGGCTTGCGTATATAAATTTGAGTGCAGGGCTGATATAGATCTAAACAGCATTTGAAAATGCTAGAGATAATATGCTATATCTCATTCTAATATGCTTTTCTCTGTTAAAACACTTATACGCTAAAATGACGTCACGTAAACGTGCAATGACGTCAATGTTTTTGTTGCGACCCAGAAAGAGCGCTATTATCTTTAACTACTGTTTTAGATTAAGGGCATATTAGAATTGAAATAATTTATACCAAAACACTATTTATAAACTCGGGCGGTAATACGTCGTACAAATAATTTCACTCGGGCTGCGCCCTCGTGGAATTATTACGCCCGCCGTATAAATAAGTGTTAAAACGCTCTTTTGCTATAAATTATTTCTTAAGTAATGACCGTATCCATGTCTTCTTTGTAAGGAGAAAAAAAAGAATAAAAGCGCAGTGCAAAATAAAAATTCTGCATTTAATACCAATACAAGTGACGAACAATTAAGCCAAACTAATAAAAACAACACTAATGATACCAATAACAATGCTGACAAATTTTGTATAATTACATCCAAATATGAATCGAAAGTAATGAAATGCTTTGACAATAACTATAATCTTTATAACTACAGTCTACAATATGTATCTCATAAACCGTTGATGTTGGGCGTTGAGGTCACTGCTACAAGTATACACTCTCGTTAATACGAGTACAAATGGTGGGGAAGAAACGATAGCCCCGAACACGCACGCACACACACACACACGCACGCACACGCGCGCGCGCACTGTAGTTAATATTTATTTCTAAGGTTGTAAAACAGTTGCATGTTTGACGAATCTATAAATGAAACGAATATAGCAGGGTACAAGGTCAAGCTTACATAAATCACCATAAACTACACAGAAAGGACCTTAAACTATTCCACCCTGAAATTTAAAATGCTTATCCTAAATAAAGACAGACAACACATAAACTTTAAACATCAAGTGAAAAGATTGCCTTTTTGATTCGGAAATAGTTCTAAATCCTACCAATTCTGAAAATAGTTCCAAATCGTTTTGTTTGTGTATTGAACTAACACTTTACATAGTAATATACTTTAAGTTTTAAATCAAAAGCCACGTTTGCAAGGAAGGAGTCAAATGATTTCGGAAGTGGGTTCAATGTTTGTTAAATATTTCGCTTTAAATAACATTTAGCCAAGATTTGTTTGCGTGTATGCGTTCTTATTTTCCTAATTAGCAGATCTAAATTATCTAAATTCAGTATTCTAAATTGCAATAAAACTTATTATTTAATTGTTCAATCCCGTTTTGTCTTCCTTCATCGAATTCATCAGATGTGTACTAAAACTGACTAATAGAAGAAACACCCTGTACGTAGTCAGAATGCGATCGTCTGTTTCCTTCCGCTCCGGCCGTATTGTGTCTTAAAGAAATTCCATTCAATGCATCTCGCCGAGAATTACATCGTAATATCTCTTTTACTTGTTTTCTAAATCTTGACCCACTTAGAAAGTACAGAATAAAGTTGATTGCATGGTTGACAAAAAACAGCATATTGAAGACGCCCCAGATAATTTGCTGTGTCTCGGTCATGCCCTTGTTTTCATCGATCCATTCCGCCCTCCCAAGAAGAAAGAACTGTACAGGTATTGTGCAAGATAAAAACACGATGTTTATTAGAATAAGTGAGCGTGTGATTTGCGTTGAATGACTCTCAAAAGAAGATTTCTTAGAGTTGATGCTCTTGTCTTTTGCCCGTATTCCCTTTCTCAGTTTCCTGCTGGCAGAAAAATAACGAATGATTAGGATTATCCCAAAGAGGATACTGACTTCAGGGATGACGTAGTAAATACATATGACCATCAGGTGGTAGCTCCCTAGAAAAAAGTTCCCATATGCTTGATCGTCAAACCAGCACATGCTTATAGGTTTTTTACGTAATAGAATCAGTTCACAAATGTTGTTTTTCAAAAAAGACCCGACCTCATTCAAGTTGTCCGAGACATCAACATAGTCTTCTGATTCAGTAGCGTTGCAAAGTTTAATAAAACTTTTAACTGTTTCATTATCATGTTCCAATTCCGGCCGACGATCTATTATATTTCTTTTCGGAATGGTTTTGTTTTTGTAACCAAATGATTCAGGCGCGTCTGTGTCAAACGTAGATGACGTATCATTGAGTAAACGTAGCTGATCTTCCCGAAATTGGATTGTGCCGTTAATCTTGAAATCATCGAAATAGTACTCTGTTAAGCTGAACAACTTCAGTCCGAAAAATGTATGTGCGTGGAACGCTATCAAAGCAAAAATAATGATAAACGAAATCCCAACGGCGCTCTTGGTTGTACACCAAATCTTAATTTTATGCGGCTTCAGGATGATAATGATGCGCTCAACAGTTACAGCAACAAGGGTAACATTTGACACGCAGACCCAAAAGTAGGAGAAAAACCAGTGCACCTTACAAAACCCGTTATTCACATGTCGGATATCTATTCCGAACAAATAAATTAACCACCATCGTGGTAATATAGTGGTTATAACAAACAAGTCTGCCACGGCCAGGAACATCAGAAACACACTTGTAGATGATCTTTTGTAGCTCGGGTGTGACAAAACAGAAACAGTCATAATATTTCCCAACACTCCTACAGTGAGAATTATCGGAGAACCGATGATCCAGATTAAGCGAGGAATTTCCGCTCCATTATGTTGTGCACTATCCATTAGCCTGGCGTTTTCTGTAACCTTTATGCTTATAAAACTTTAAAACTGATTATTTAAATCAACCACTTGACCGTGTCACAGTGTCGTGTGTATCCTTCTGAGCTCTTTTTTCATCACTATATATATATGGCAGCTTCCTCCGCAAACAATTATGCATGCATCTGAAAATCCATATAAGGGCAACAGCAGGAACAAACATGTTTACCCGTTACATAACTATTCCCACAAGTCAAAAAATAATTGTTTACTTATTAACTATTATGTTATATGCCTTTTTGATACTGCAAAGTCAGCATCTGATTGGCAATTTCTGGCGTGTTAGGTTATAATTACTCCTCATCTTTGAAACCGAGTTCCCTTGCAATAATATGGTTGTCATATTTCAATCCATTGAGAGATACTTTAGAACATTACCTTTGAAAACAACGTAGATCAAGTAATCATCCGTAAAATATTTATAATATTGTAGATTACGAAGGATGGAGACCAAATTTCATTCCGAGACACATGCCTTCAAAAAAAATATATATATGTCAATATAATGTAGAACTATTTTACTATCAGTAGCCTCTTATGAAAGCTTTATAATGCAAAACAATTTAATATTAACCGTAAATTCAAAACAGAATCTAGCAAGAACGCATGTATCGATATCACCAGGACTTAGGATATCATTATTTTATTTCTGTATATTTCATTTTTTTTTTTTTTTGGATTTAACGTCGCACCGACACATGATAGGTCATATGGCGACTTTCCAGCTTTAATGGTGGAGGAAGACCCCCAGGTGTCCCTCCGTGCATTATTTCATCACGAGCGGGCACCTGGGTAGAACCACCGACCTTCCGTAAGCCAGCTGGATGGCTTCCTCACATGAAGAATTCAACGCCCCGAGTGAGGCTCGAACCCACATCGATGAGGGGCAAGTGATTTGAAGTCAGCGACCTTAACCACTCGGCCACGGAGGCCATGATAAAAGAACTGAAACAAGAATGAATTTACAAAACGAAGACCTACAGTAGCAAAATATTTCTGTACATTGTCTGAGATAAATAGAAATACAATCTAGACTGATTATCACTATGTTACAGCGGTGTTCTCCATATAAAATAGCCCATTATTAAACATAAGTATAAACAATTCATACTGCAAATAATTCCTTGACCTCCCAGATCTTCAGCCAGTATAGCCGTTTTTACTGTAAATTTCCCTTTGCCGTAAACGGCATTCTATATTTTGACTCCTCAGCGGGATGGGCATCATTTAAAAATGCCTTCTGCGGTAAAGTTTATCATACGTGACCATACCCCCGTCCCTTTGGAGGGCCAGAACGTCGCTGAAATTTCCAGGATTATCCCCAGATGACTGATCGTTTGACGTGTGCGGTAAATCCGATCAAATTATTTTGTGAACACTTCAGATTGGGCCGTTGAGTATGATTTTTCGCATCAATTTTAATAAACATTCAGTTTAAACAGCTGGATACTTCTTTATTTCGCAAAGTTGGCGACCAGGATTACTTATGTAATATAGTTATGCATGTTTTTACACATATGCCTGCACCAGAATATCTTCATGGAAAATCGAAATGAAAAAGTACAGCTTATTAAAAAACTAACACCACTACTCACCGTTATTGATTTCTGACCTCTGTGGTAGCCGCATCCCTCGGTGTGGAGGGCATCAGGTAATAGGGTGTGATATTTATTCCGTTGAGTTGATACCACGATGACTAGAAAAATTTGAATTTTTTTATATCTTCGCTTTTATATACTCCTGGTTTAGCCCCCAGGATTATGATTATATATAAGGCATTCATTCCGTAGAGTTGATAATATGATTCCTAAATTATCTCTATCTTTATATTCTTCGTCACTTTTAAATATTCCTGGTTTAGTCCTCGGGATCTGGTTTAGCCCTAGGGATCTAAACCAGTGTGTGGGTTCTAACCCAGTGTGGGTGTGTGTGTGTGTTCGTGTTTAACGGCTTTTTCAACAATTTTTCAGTCATATAAACCACGGTGTCTACTTGTAGCAATGAGCACAATGCCCAACTTTATAGTGCTGCCTCACTGGAATATCACGCCGTAGACACGTGACATGATACCCCATCCAGTCACTGCCCGCCCGCTTAGATCAGTAGGTAGAGCGTTGGTCTACGGATCGTGGGATTGCGAGTTCGATTCTCGGGCGGGGCGTATGTTCTCCGTGACTATTTGATAAACGACATTGTGTCTGAAATCATTAGTCCTCCACCTCTGATTCATGTGGAGAAGTTGGCAGTTACTTGCGGAGAACAGGTTTGTACTGGTACAGATCTAGGAACACTGGTTAGGTTAATTGCTCGCCGTTACATAACTGAAATACTGTTGAGAAAACGGCGTTAAACCCAAAACAAACAACCACCCAGTCACATTATAGGGGATTTATCCACGGCGCAAAGCGCCGGGGATGAAAATCCCCGAGACGGTAACGTCCATATATAGTTATTCGTCTTTGTTGTCTGCATATACTGAGGCAATTTTTTCGATGTTTTCCGGTTCCGGTTTATGCACACAACGCAGACTGGTTATCTGCAAGAACATCCGAGCACCCCGAATCAGTCACAGAAATTCGTAAACCGCGCCAACATGAGTCGTTTACTTCTTTTTCGTAATGAAAACCGTACATGCAACTGAAAAACACTGTTAAAACAGTAAGGAAGTGTAAAGACCGTCAAGTTTCTGCGTGGAGTGCAAACAAACAAACAAAAATCGAAAAGCCAGTGCGAGAACGCGGTGAATGACGTCACCGTCACGGCTTCCCGTAAATTTTGCAAAGTGTGATATTCGCTGTAAGAGGTGTGATGACACTAAATGTAAACTAGTTAGAGCGAAGTTTCACTTTCTTTTGAGCAATGAGTGTTGAATATTTCTTTGTAATAGAATATAAAAGATAAATCCCCATGCTAGGCAATGCCTTAATTCATATTACTGACACCGGCCTGACCAGTCCTAGCACTACCCTCTTAACGCTGAGCGCCAAGCGAGGAAGCTACTAGTACCATTTTTAAATCTTTGGTATGACACGGCCGGGATCGAACCCACAAACTCCGACTCGAAGCGGACGCTCTACCACTAGGCTACCGAGGCGGTTGGGATCTAAACCAGGAGTATATATAGGGCAGTGATGATGGACTTTGCAACATTCTCAGGTCCATTCTAAAGACTTATGGATGAGTAGTTACAGAATAAACTCCCCGGAGTGAATCTATTCGAACTTATGAAAATTAGTTACACAGACCATTTATTCCGTAGAGCTGATACCAAGATGCCTAAATCATTTCAAAAGTTTTGTCTTTTCCCAATGTCTTATACATACTTCTGGGTTAGCCCCATAACCACCATCATAGCTTTATATATACTCCTAGTTTAGCACCCTAATAGTGTAATTCCGTAGAGTTGATACTGTGACTAAGGGGCCTCTGTTGCCGAGTGGTTAAGGTCGCTCACTTCAAATCACTTGCCCCTCATCGATGTGGGTTCGAGCCTCACTCGGGGCGTTGAATTCTTCATGTGAGGAAGCCATCCAGCTGGCTTACGGAAGGTCGGTGGTTCTACCAAGGGGCCCGCTCGTGATGAAATAATGCACGGAGGGACACCTGGGGTCTTCCTCCACCATCAAAGCTGGAAAGTCGCCATATGACCTATAATCGTGTCGGTGCGACGTTAAACTCAACAAAATAAATAAAAGTTACTGTAACTACTCGTCTATAAGAATGGACCTGAGAATGTTGCAATGTCCATCGTCATTGCCTTTTATATACTCCTGGTTTAGACCCCGTGGGCTAAACCAGGAATATGTAAAAGTGATTAAGAATATTAAAAATATCAATAAGGTCTAACAGATAATTTAGGAGTCATGTTATCAACTCTACGGAATGAATGCAATTGTGTAACTAACTTTCATAATGTCAATTTGTTTAGGTGACAATGTACCAGTAATTCATTCCGTGACTACTTGTCTATAAGAAGGGACATAAAGATGTTGCAAAGTCTTAGTCTTAGTTTCTTTCATAATACTCCTTTAACACCTCCCTTATAAAGCTCCCCCAGTCCACAGCAGTACTACTGTACGCTACACTACCAAATATGGCACACATGTTCAGCGAAAATCCGTCAAGGTATGACTTCGTGAACATCATCACATCCTGTATGGTGAGATGCGACCTCTCAAAGAATGAATTTTTCCTGGCACTATGTTCATGGTCTCTGTGTTTGCTACATCGAATTGTTGATCCTGATATGTTGCCTTGCCTTTTAGCAAGAGAAAGTGTGCAACTGGGTCCATGTAGGAAGCCGTTTTTGATGCACCAACTGACGACGAAGGTATCGTCTTGTGTCATAACAGTATAAAAAGTCCATGGGTTGTAAATATCCTTAATTCCAATATCATTAGGATCAGATCTGCGGCTGCGGTAATTACCAACTTTGTGGTTTAGTGCCAAATACGGTAATTCTGGCCTGGCGGGACAGTTCTTGTGTCACTCCGCCCACAAATTCGAGACATATATGCAAATTAGAAACTTTATACACTGAGGCCCATCATTAAATCGGAAGACTGACATGGAAGATTGAGTGTATAACGAACTCGTTATGTTGGATGGATGGATGGATGGATAGAGCGATGAATGGATGGGTGGATTGGAACTTACATATTTTTGCATTAATTTTTTATTGACATACGTATATTAAAAAATCAGAGACCACTGATTCAAAAAAGTACAGGGATCTTACTGGGAATGAGGTAAGTGTATACCTGGGAATAAGGTAACGTCTGTGCGTTCTGATTGGTCAGTCGTGTAAACAAACCCAGGAAGTGATTATTTTTTCAAAATTGATATTTTTTCACTGCATTTACAGTATTTTATCATACATTTTGACAAAATTTGCTACATTTTATGTGTATTGAAAAAAAGTTTTATCAAACGAATTTCTCCCGCCATGTCAATGATGTAAACAGGGGGTCATCTCATTCACACGAAAATTACTTAAATAAAGTATCACTATTCATATGTTTTTCGTCCGATATTTTGGTAGAACTAAGACAGTTCTTGAAACACTTGTAATAAGATATACATGTTTCGATGTATGGAAGGCCGTACACGCCATAATGTTACAATGTAAGTCTATGGGAAAACAATTGGTGGTCTCTAACCTAAAAAACACATTTGAAATAATAGTTGTAATATTTACAACAAAGAAGCTGTTGAACGAAGGGCCTCGTTTCCACAAGTCTGCAAAAAACATTTGAATCTTGACAGCTGCTGGTGTCGGCAACATCAAAAGGTCACATAGCCTGTCAATATTGCATTACATCAGATTCATGTCTGGTTGAAGAAAGAAAGGTTATATGCGTACATTTGGTACTTGACCTCTCTAGTACATGTAAATCTAGATAGAATGTTCTGAACTGGAAAAAATAAGGAAATTTATGAAAAATAGGTAAATATTCTAGACATAATTGATGATGCTTAAGAGTGGCCAAGAAGAATTAGAGGTTTGTTCTGGACACAAAACCTGAAACATTTAGATAAGATACTTATATGCGCGTTTTGTTATGTGAATGGGTTGGCTCCTTGCGTATTGTTATGAGTGGATAGATATTATGTCGTTAGGGAAAGATGCTGCGGCCTAAAGACATTTCAGAGCATTATTTAGACGCTTTGAACTTGGCAATTATTCACGTAGTTTATATGCCTTGAATACAACCAGGAACAATGCGTCATTCAATAAACTTCATGATATTAAATCTTCTCCAGGCGAATGGCACCAAGGGAACAGATCTGTTCGCAGAGAGGAATTCTTTCTCGTTGTCGAATAGGTCATATCCGTTTGACTTATTCTTATCTTTTGAACAAAGATCAACCCGAATGTGTACCATGTCAAACACCGCTAACTATTAAACATATTTTAATCGACTGTGTGGACTTTGCTCCACAACGCGGTACATACTATGACGTTCAATCTTTGAAAGAGTTATTTGAAAAAGTTTCAGTCGCAAATATTTTATCGTTTTTAAAGCAGATAGGAAGTTATCAAAAAATCTGAACATTTCAGTTTTTATTCACATCTTTTGCAATATTATTATGTTTGCAGCTGATATTTTAACACATACGTATATACATTTTTACATACAGTCGACATTGTATTAAGAGACCGCCCAAGGGACTACTAAAACGTGGTCTTTTAATGGAATGGTCTCTTAATGAACTTCCGTCAGGTGAATAGAAAAGTTATTTTATCTGTTAATGTAACTGTATTTATTACGAACATACATATTTGTATTTATATTTCAAAATGTATGCATGTACGTTGTATATTGTCTCTGTTTTATACAATCAAATCATCACCATTATCATCATCAGTCATCAAAACGTACTCGCTAAGTACACCGGTGAAGTAATGCCCAACAGGAATGTGGTACCCAGTTTCTTAATAGATACTTTTGTCGAATATTTTACCTGTCGGGACTACATTAATGTGGTCGCTAGTCGTTTAATGAAAAGTCGTTTAATGGAATAAAATCATTTACAGAAAACGTTCGGGAGGGATTTTGACCGGTCGTTTAATAAAACAAAATCGCTTAATAGAGGTGGTCGCAAGTACGATGTCGACAGTAAATGATTTTAGATATGCTTTACATTTTTACATGAATGATTTTAGATATGCTTTACATTTATGCTAAATACTTTTCTACATAAATGATTTTAGATATGCTTTACAGTTGGCGTTTTCAATATAACTTCCTCTCGGCGATATATGACCATTTTGTGTCGAGTCGCCGTAAAACCCAACTCACTCATTAGGCGGTATGAGTATTTAGATGGCACAGTTTGACGATATGTACATGCTTCACTAAGATTTTAGGTAAGCATTTCCTTGATTATACTTGCTATTTCGCATCCAATGAACTTGGGGTCTAATCTTTCAGTTCCCGGGGGTTTAATTTTAGCCGCTCCCGGGGACTATTTGTTTTGCAGCTTTGCCGTTAAACTGACATCTTGTAAGACAGTTCCCCGCAAAATTACCAAGCCCCATTTTTAAAATATATTGACCCCCTAAGAAAACTCTATTCCATTGGATACCCTCCCCTGAAGGATTTATTCTCATCATTCATTCTTGCAAACCATGATTATATACAATGGTTGAAGTAAAATTTTAAAACAACAACCACTTCCGTAAAAGCTGCTCTATTTCAATTCTTTTTTCCCACTGCTGGCAATCTATCATACTAGTATTTGGCAAATATTTTTGCCTCATATACTCCTGGTTAAGCCCCCGGGGTCCAAACGAGGAGCATATAGCTATGAGCAATCTACTAGATGCTATGTGTTCAATGATTTCTGACTTCTTTTTATTCAAACTACATACGGCCAAAATGTACACAAAAGACAGGTAGACAATATACCGTATAAGTACTTTTTTTCTGCGGGAACTTTATTTCTGCGTTTTCTACGGGTGACAGTAAGACCGCAGATTTAAAATCCGCAGAAAATTTTGCACTAACATGCTATGAAACGACGACACATGCCGCCATTGTAATCCGGTTAAGTATAAGATAATGTCCGATAGCGTTATCGGCTTTTGTCCCGCATGTAGCCTAAAGCAGAAGAATTAAGTTGAAAATTAAGTAGAAACGGTAATATAATAGAACAGTGTTATTATTGTTTTGCTTTATCGACTTTGTTTTGATTTTCGTTCACCATTGATCGTTTTTTGATGGTTTGAATGGTCAGATGGTTTTATATTGTACAATATAGACAGTGTTAACACAACCGTATTGTTCTTGTGTTGTTGTTTTTTTGGAGTTATTTCGTTCAAACGAAATGATTTCGTTTAAACTTATTTCGTTTAAACGAAATGATTTCGTTTAAACGAAATAGTTGTTTAAACGAAATAAAAAAAGTCTCACATTACCTAAGTGGAAAAAAGTGTGTAACATATCACTTTAGGGGCATCGTACAAAGATTTGTTTGATTATCGTTTTTCTTTGCATTGACCATATCGTTACTTAAAGAAAGAAATTGTCATTAGTAAATGAGCAGCAGGTAAAACAAAGTAGTGTACGAACTTTTTTGTAACATTTAACGACATAAAAATTTAAAATATTATCACTTAGACTCCAGTGACAAAAATACATGTATGACGTATTTTATGGATCTGTCTCGGTTGTTTAAGATTTTAATTTCGAATTCTTTTAGGCGGCGTTTGATTATACGTATATTTATACAAAAAGACACATATTGAAACAGCCTTTGCCTGAGTGACAATTATATGATCTGTCACAGCGGTCTCTACAAGTGTCATCAAAAGTAATTATATTGAAGGCGTACATTTCAAGGCCTGAACATCAAACATCCTAGATTCAATACACTTTTCCTTTTCTCTGACAGGAAAATGTCTGGCAAATGGACGTTTTCTTACCAGTGCATAGCTAGAATATAACTGATATGCCAAAAACAGATGCTTTGGCGCTAACTAATTACTGATAACTATCATAACATAACGCAAGAGCGGTAAATTAAATCGCATTTACCGTATAGCGGGTTATTTCTGCGGTCAAAATATTTTGCGTTTTGGTCCCAAAAATTATGAAACAAATTTCTGCGTGTTTAATTTCTGCGTTTTCACATAAAAGGAAAAGAAATTTCTGCGTTTTTAATGCAAAAGAGGAGGTAATTCCTCGCATGATCGGGCGTTATGAGAATGATAGCATATGAAAACAATAAACTAAATTACCGGTAACTTTGTAAAATAACTTTGCATTTAATGAATACATTGTAGGATATAATAACATGAGAATTGAAAAAAAAATATAAGTCCAACAACAATTGCAAACTACGGTATATCGGCAAAACGGTTACACTTATATAAAGGTTATTAAGGTATGGATAGGAAGATCTTTAATTACAAGGTGTTACTAAGAACAACAGAAGTGAAATTCACTCAGTTTATTTCATTCAGAGAAGGAAAATGTTTTCTGAGGTATTAACAGTTAGGACTTTGATTGACCATCACACCTAATTATACCATTATCGGTAATTGTCAGATGGCGACGGTAATTTCCAAAAATTAGACCATGCCATTGTGAACTTCGGATTACATAGGGAAACATAGCGTGAAACAACGTTGGTGAAAAAGTGCAGTTTTTTTTGCGTTTTAAATTTTTGCTGGATGAATATTCTGCTGGAAATATTTTTGCGATTCTACCGAGAGACCGCAGAAACGCAGAAATATTCCCCCCGTAGAAATAACCCGCTATACGGTATGCTAATATACATTAAAAGCAAATACCATGAAAAGACAAATTATTCAGAAAACACGAAGAATATGTACCAAGAATATGTACCAGTCATACAGAAAACACCAGGAATATAGACCTGTCATACACATACACCACGAACATAGAAACACAATGTGTATAGACCAGTCATACAGAAGACATCTGGAAATTAGACCAGTCATACAGACTATACCTGGTGTATAGATCAGTTGTATAGAAACATAAATTATGTTATATAGACCAGTCATACCGAGAAACCTGGTGTATAGACCATTCATGCAAAAAACACCAGGTATATAGGTCATTCATTCAGAAATCAACATGAAAGAGAGCAGTCATTCATCATAAGGATTATAGACAATCATACAGAAAATACTACGATTATATACTAGTCATTCAGTAAACAACTTGTAAATAGTCAAGAAATACACAAACACATGGTTTATATACCAGTCATACAAAACACACCAGGATTATCGACCAGGCATGTAGAAAATACCAGAGATATAGACTTGTCATACAGAAAGCACTAGCAATACAGACAGGTTATACAGAAAGCACCAGCAATATAGGCCTGTCATACAGAAAGCACAAGCAATATTGACCTGTCATACAGAAAGCATCAGCAATAAAGACCACTTATACTGAAAGCACCAGCAATATA
>NW_026461450.1:0-46300 GCF_021730395.1 Mercenaria mercenaria | reverse complement strand
GGGGCCCGCCTGACGAAATAATTGGCGTCAGCGGATTTTTGTATAACTGTTTTCTGCCTTCTTTGTTTAATAGGAAAATAAATCGACCGTGTTAGAATTCCAATTTGATGCCAATTTAAACGATAGTATCGACGACTTCATATCTAAAGGTACTATTCAGTTTAAAATATTCAGTTTCTTATAAAGTATTTTCTGTGGAAAATTGTACACATGACTTATTTTATATCAAATATTCCCACCGGAATTCATTCCCGTCGAAATATTTCCCAGGGGAAATATATCCTGTAGGAAATATTTCCCATGGGTATATTTTAAAAGTCTTCCCATCGGAAATATTTCCCATAGGAACGTTTTCCCCATGGCCAAAATATGGGAACGGTTCCCATGGGAAAATTTGTAAAATGATAAAATGACAAAGAACTTTTTCCAAAGTCATGTTATGATGTGCCTAGTGTAGAATAAGTTAAAAAGATAATGATTTATCATTTAAGAAACAAATATTTCCATGGGAAATTCCCAGGGGGAAATCCATTTTCCATGGGAAATTTATCACATGTTCTTCCATGGGAAAGTTATTTTCCCATGGGAAAGTTTTCCCATGGGAAAAGACCGCATTCCTATGGGAAATTAGCATTTCCCATGGGAAAAGTTAAGTTTTTAATGTTGACTGCTGCTTTGTTGGTGGCATAAAATCAAATTGAAAAGTATGGGCGTGCATGAGAATTTGAAGTACTTTACTTTTGCGAAAGAATTTTTAAGATAGCATGTACAGAAGTACTTGCTGTTTTTGCCACATATTGGCGTGGCAAATTAAAATTGGCGGCCATTTATAACGCTTTTAAGATTCCCGTTTTTCTTAGTAATACACTTTATTGAGACCTATTAACTATTCTTTTCTCTATTATGGCGCTTAAACATTGGCTCATTAGTTGTATATGATATTCCAATGCAAGGGGAAGTTCCCATTTGACAAAAGAATTTCATGGTCAATGAATTTTGGAATTAAACTGGGTAAGGTAATTTCTATGGCAATCGATATGATTACAAGTTTCATGTACTTTAAAATTTTCTTTTGTTTTCAGTTTTAACTTTTGTTGTGAGTTTAGTAACGCTTAGTTTTGCTGAAAGTCTTATGGACTGATACGCAAATACAATAATATAATTTGAATTAAGAAATATGAAAAAGATAACTAAATGGTACGGCTAAAATGAGTTTTCCACACGCTGTAAAGATAACTGTTACAGTCGAATTAAAAATGTCATGTTTTGCGATGTATCAACTGACAAGATCTTAGAGATATAGTTTTAACATTGTCCGTGTCCATTTGTCTGTCGTTCTATAGCCATACCCGTGTATAAAGAAGTCATATTGAGTTAAAAAAATTTTAGTAATCATTGGTCCGACCTTGAAATGAAATTTGTATTTTACTGATATATTATTGTTTGTAACATCATCTCTGCATGATAAAACAGTAATTGTCTCTTATGTGGATAATATGACCGTTTGGTTGTTACCAGTGTCATACTATGATCATAATATATCATCATATGGATGTGAACACAGTTATTTTACATAAAGATGCACAGACAAAGTAAATATTTCATACCTAAGAAAACAAAGACATCAAGAATACAGTGGATCATCGCCTTGAAATGGGCAGCGATAGACACACTACCTGGTTGATTAAACAGGCTAAAGATGCATATCAAACTACCTAGCACTTAATCCCCATTAATTTCCAAATTAATAGACCAGTGTAAATAAATGTTATTCCCGCCAGTTCGCATCGACACAATTATAGGTCATATGGCGAATTTCAAGCTTTAATGGTGGAGGAAGATCCAGGTACCCCTCGGTGCATTATTTAATAACGGGCGGGGTACCTTGGTAGAACCGCCGACCTTCCGTAAGCCAGCTGGATTCAACGCCTCGAAAGAGGCTCGAACCCACATCGGATAGGGGCAAGTGATTCAAAGTCAGCGACCTTAATGACTTGGCCACATAGGGCTCCTATTCCCGCCAGATGAATACTAAGACAGGGAATGGTAGCAAAAGTCATGATGCTCAAAACATAAAAAAGTGAAAATGATTAAAAATCAACGTACTATATACGCATGTGCGCATTGTCTCGAAGCAGACAGTGCGCACTAATGGAATAAATTTTCAGTACCCAGCGAAAAAAGGGAGAAAAAAAGAATTCATGCAACTTTGTCTAAATTGCTTTTAAAAGCTTAAGCGAATCAAGTTTTGAAATATTTCCTTAGATTAAATTTGTTGACTAATAGACACGTGAAAGACGTATAAGAGGCTTTAAAAGTGCTGATTCTATCGCAATGCAAATATATATCTTACATGCATATCACATGAAATACTTCGCTGGATACTCCAAAGTGTTTCTGTTTCAAATAGAGCTAGAACAAAAATATAGCAGAAAACGAGTTTGATATCGTTTACATAATTTTGAAAGGTAAACTTACATGCAATATATTATCAAATAAGGCATACTACGTCCTCTTTCTATTCTTCAGTAATTATGAACAACCAGATTTTTAATCGAAGTCACACTATTTTTCCAATTGATAAAATCCTACAAAATAGGTCGTTGCCTTCAGCTGCGCAGTATGTACCGCATGGCGGCTATGACGTTTGCTAATATGCTTACTGCCCCGTTTATTTGACCTTTGTGTGTATGCTTGTTTGAAATGCGTAATCATAGTCCCAACAGAAAATCAAGGTTGAATTTTAGTACGTTCCTAATTTTAAGTTATATAATAATGGAGCCATGTCGACGTCTTCCGTTTATTGCCCTCTTCTTTATTGAAGTTTAAAAATTATTTAGTAATTTGTGATTGTAGTTTACTGCAATCCTTTATTGTTCGTTTCTTCCTCGTGTGTTTCTCGGGAGTTAAACCTAGCTTTCAATGTTGGATATTTATGCTTGTTTCTCAATATATTGTGTAGATTCTTTTAAACAAATGACTCTTTCTAGATATGACACGTTGGTATTATTGATGCATCATCGTCTGAATAAACACCGTATATCAAATACGATTTGGCAAACTTTGCAATTTAACTAATGACTTTACGTAAAACTAATGTGCAAATCTATTTTTCTTTCCTCTAACCTAACTTTGACGTTTTGTGTTCAGCTAATTCCGCTTTCATTGCATCTAACGGAAAATATTGTAACTTCCTAGAAAAATTATGCAATTCATGATTTGATTTATTTTTCCCTGTTCTGCCAAGACAGTTATGACATTTCTCTCAATGATGTGCTTTCTTCAGAGGCATTGAGTGCACGCGTTGTCTTTATGTTTCGTTGAAAAATTTATAGTATTTCAGCACCCCTTTTAACAGTTAATGTTACCGTCCAAAGTGACAGATGGACAAGTTCATTATAGAAATTAAGCAGGGTAAGGGTTAAGAGCTTTATACTCTCTAGCAGTACCTGTCTCTTCTGTTCCAAAGGCAGTACTCCACTACATTCCTTTTGCTTTTTGTTTCATATTATGAACATTGGAATATGATTATTTGTTTCTAAACTATTTTAGAAATGCCAAATTAAGAAATAAATTATGTCCATTCGGGAGTCTAGCCCGGGCCGCCGCGGCAATTTTCTGCTGTCTTTACCAATACCGTCACGGAGGAATTTGTGTGTCAAGCGTTAGATATAGATGTTTATAATTAAGGCAGTTTGCCTCGAGTAAAGCGTTGCAAATATCCTTCGATTTTCATTGTAGAAATTAGAAAAAAAAACTAATTCTCATATGTTTCCATAACATATACTCTGTCAGTAATTAACTTTCACAGCATTTTAAGAAGTATAGCATTTATTTCTTGATACATCTGGTTTTAGATGTCGCACGATCTGGAGGACACTGCCTTTAACAAGTTTACAGTGCCGTTGTGCTAGAAACATATGGTTTATTGCCTACAGTTCGAAATAAAAATACAGTCTCGTGAATGTTATCAATCAAAGCACTCACATAACTACTATTTTAGCTCAATTTACATAAATATACACGTCGTCATTACTCTACTGTAACGTAAAACATAGATCACACTTATGAATGCCAACATATATGTGATGTTTTACCTCACAACGTAACTAAGTGTGCAAAAAACACATTTAATTACACAAAGAAGATGAAGTAAAATGTAACATTATCCCCTGGAGCTTTTTAACACAACTAGAATATCAAAACACCCAAGGCACACGTATAACCGAAAAGCGTAAGCTGCATTATTTTAACCAAATTATGTTAGCAGACATCAAGTGCCGTTTGGTGGCCTGAAAAAGCATCCGGTGCTAGGGGGCATGAGGAGTGTTGCACATAGTTCAATACCTCTCATGAAGAGACTGAAGCCGAGTCTGATATGTTGCTTGCTAGAGTTCTATGCATCAGTAAGATATTTTCTCTTATTTCTTTATCCCTTACACTATTTACATACAATTTTATTTCATTGAAGGTCTTTTATTTGAACTGGAAAGAAGCTATTATTTGCAATATACAATATACGTTAGCAAAGTCAAACACATTGTTACTACTCAGCCGGATTATATTTGATCATTTTTCCCTGTAAATTCTTTTGTAAAAAGTTTGTATCTAAATAGTTTGATTTTATACATTTTGCATGTTAAATGTGAAAAAAAAGAAAACAACTGAAAAATAATGTAGTAGTACAAAAATTACTTTTTGTCTAGTGTTGAGAAGCGCACCTGCTAAAAATGTAAACAATGAAATTATTCGACAGTATTTTGAGTACAGTCACCGCATACTACATAGTATTGAATACATTCACAATGTATTTAACCTTTAGCCGGCCCGCCCGATTAGCTCAGTAGGTAGAGCGTTGGTCTACGAATCGCGTGGTCGTGAGTTCGATCCTCGGGCGGGGCGCATGTTCTCCGTGACTATTTGATAAACGACATTGTGTCTGAAATCGTTAGTCCTCCACCTCTGATTCATGTGGGGAAGTTGGCAGTTACTTGCGGAGAACAGGTTTGTACTGGTACAGAATCCAGGAACACTGGTTAGGTTAACTGCCCGCCGTTACATGACAAAGATACTGTTGAAAAACGGCGTTAAACCCAAAAACAAACAAACATAACCTTTAGCCTGCTAAATTTCTAAAATGGACTGATCCGTCATTCAATTTGGGCAGTACCATATATCAGTTAAAGGGGTGTTCACATACTGAATAGCGAACAGTGCTGACCATGATCAGACTTCACGGATGTGCAGGCTGATCTTGGTCTGCACTGGTCGCAAAGGCAAAGACACCTGCCACCAGCAGGCTAAAGGTTAAAGGCTGTGATATAAATGTCAATTTACATATAGATTATGGCAAGCATTTGATTTATTAGGCGTTGCCAAGCGTGTCGCCATTTTAGGATCACATGGTTTTACCATCGTCTTGTATTTTGCTTGGAGGTAAAGATGATTGATTGACAATATTCCTGCGTGGAGGTTGAAACGTTAGAATACGAGTGAAAAACGCGAAAGGTCGTGCAATTTCGTCAGCTTTAGATACCTAGATTATTTATGTCACAATAACTAAATGCGGAGCACAGCAATTTAATACATGTATAACCGCATACAATATCTTCACAACAGCGGGTGTTAAGTGCTGTGTGGCGGCCGTAAAAAGTCGCACCGACTTCATCGCAGTGTTGTTATATTTTCTCGTCCTTCGGGATCATTGATTTCAACTCATTTAGATTTGAAAATTGAATACTGCTTAAGCCGGTGCTAGGGGGCGTGGGCAGTGTTGCATTTTCCATTACTGCTCATGAACAGACTCAATCAAACCGAGTCTGCAATTCTCGCTATTTGCATTGTTCTCGGTGCTTCCGAGGGATCTACTTTCCAGATTATATTAAGGGATAATACATAAACGTGTAGATGTACACAAGTACAATACAGACGCTTACATATCTATAGGTAAGTAATAAGAGTCTGGTAGATTGAAAAATGGTGCAGATACGTACCCTACATTATTATTTCACAAACATTCAATGTCCTGAATTTTGACACCTTCGAAAACGTAAAAATAGCATACGTAGCCATACAAATACATGCTGAATCTTAAAGCATCTACTTTTCGATCACTCAAAGCAAATGATAATGCCTAAAGTATACCGGATGTAGAAAAATACAGGTTTTGGTGCACAATAACGGACATCACATGTGCATTAAAATGAAATTTAAAAACTGTGTGCATTTTTAATACACTGCTGAGTACATTATTTTGAAAATTTATGAAGCGTTGTAATATAATCTTATTTTAGTGGAGTAATCAGTTGTCAACGTCATTATGAAGTTTCAGTACCAATTTTCTCTAAATGCAAGGAATCGAATTGAAATTTTACGAATCAAACACTATATTCATAGTGAAAGCTGAACAGTACAATCTCTGTAGAAGACAATCACAGACAACACAGTTAACCTTGTTACTAGGTAACTTTGTAAGCCATAAAAAACAAGTATGTAAGAATGCTTTGATTACATCTACATAGGTCCAAAACATAAGAAAATTGGCATTCTCCAGATATATTTGTCTTACATGTACAATTTCCGTATAGTTTAGATGCAATTTAACAATAAGCCTGTAATTAGTTTATTCATATAGCTACACAGCCTAGTTTGAGAAAAATAATGAATGAAAACAAAACGTAGGGTGGTATTCCATTTGTGCCACCACAACATTGTCAAATTCATATTTTCAAAAGCACGGTTATACCCTAATTTATTTCAACAATCAGGAAACGCACTTGAATTTTATTTTAACCATTTCGTTTCCGCCCTGTTATACAGATTGACTGTAGTATGTATAATCACATTGAACTGAAAGAAATGTATCTCTGAAATACGGTGTCTTTTATGGTGACTGATATTTAAACTGCTATGATCATGTAACTTTAGAGCCTTGTTTTAAAATTGGTGTTTACAAAAAAAGATCTTTCTTGCAATAGAAATTAAATGTATTAAATGCATTAAACGTATATTTTTAACTGTATTAATTTCAAAACAAAACTAAACTACAGTTTTACCTGTATTAGCGGTCACCTGTATATAGCGTGATAATGCGATCCTGCTTAGAACGTTCACATGCTGGTCTCACCATTTGAATTTCCTATATAATGACGTTTTATATAGCTCGACAATATCTTATGCGACCAGCGGATAGTAGAAAAATCAGCAAAATGCATTATAAAGGTTTCTATATATCTAATAAGAAGGTGATATTTTGTCCGACTGATTTGCTGTAATTAAAGTCACAAGTAGTTCAGTCGTCAAACCATTGAAAAAGGTGTGAGATAACAACTTAATCTGTTTGTTTGAGTAAATCTTTTGTTTCAGTTGCCACAAATATCTTTTGCATTGATGACTTGTGACTTAAAACATTTCAAAAGCACATTCAAAGTTGATAAATCTTATATTATAGCTATTATAAATGAATGCCAAAAGTAAATGCTGTTATTATTTATGAGACAGTATCAATGTATGAAGATAAGATAATTACTATCCTTTTGAGTATAATGTCAATTTCTTCAAAATACACGCTGGCTTCTTAATTTCATTGCTTGAAATAAGCGAAACTCCCTGAAAAAAGCGGATTCTAAATGTCTTAACCATACGTTAACTGGTTTCTAAAGGCCATTCCCGGAAATAAGCGATTTCTAAATATTTCTAAATGTCTTTTACATAATTATGGAGGCCATTCCCTGAGATAACCGACTTCTGAATGTCACTCCCAGATTTATCCGGTTTAATAATGCCATTCTCTAAATTTAGTGACTTCTGAATGCATTTCATTGAAATAAATTGAAATAAATTGCTTATTAACGTTGTCCCTGATTTAAGTATCTTTTGAACGTCCTTCCCTGAATCGAGCTGCTTTGGGAACATCGATAATCCTGACATGAAACGGATATCCTTAATAGACTTTCAATCAGGAGAATGCAGAATTTGAAACAGCTGTGTCATACATTTGTTTCTTGCTGAATAGACATAAAGACAGTTATTGTATGTTAGGGACTGTTTACGCTTTAATGATTAATGACGTTTTCGTAAAGGAAGAGCACTTTGCAAGATAAAACAAATATTTCAAGTATGTGACATCTTTTTAATCCCCCGCCACAAGTGGTGGGGGTTATAGGAATGGTCTCCGTCCGTCCTTCCATCCTTCCGTCTGTCTGTAACACTTTCGTGTCCGCTCCATATTTCCTAAACCCCTTGAAGGATTTTCCTCAAACTTGGGTCAAATGATCACCTCATCAAGACGATGTGCAGAACCCATGAGTCAGCCTTGTTGGCTCAAGGTCAAGGTCACAACTCAAGGTCAAAGATTTGAGCCTTCCATTTTGTGTCCGCTCTCTGTCTCCTAAACCCCATGAAGGAATGTTATAAAACTTTGGTCAAATGATCACCTCATCAAAACGATGTGCAGAACTTATGAGTCAGCCATGCCGGCTCAAGGTCACAACTTAGGGTGAAAGGTTTGAGCCTTCCATTTTGTGTTCACTCTTTATCTCCTAAACCCCTTGAAGGATTTTCATCAAACTTTGGTCAAATGATCACCTCATCAAGAACTCATGAGTCAGCCATGTCAACTCAAGGTCAAGGTCACAACACAAGGTCAACGTTTAGAGATCTGTATCTTCGAAACCCCTTGAAGGATTTTCATGAAACTTGGGTCAAATGATCACCTTATCAAGACGTGCAGAATTCATGAGTCAGCCATGTCAGTTCAAGGTCAAGGTCAAAGCTAAAGGTCAAGGGTTTACCCTTTCACTATCCATAGCAGTGGCGGGGGATTTAGCTGTCTTTCAGACGGCATTGTCCCTATAATAATAAATGTCTTGTATTACCATGATATTGAATTCCAAACTCTTATAGCTTAACTGAGCACGAAGTGCCCGCGGTGAGGTGCTATGGCTTATATCCCATTTTCACTGAAACAAATTAATGAAACTTGCATGGTATTCTGAAAAATGTTTGTTTGTTTTGGGTTTAACGCCGTTTCTAGACGGTATTTCAGTTATATAACGGCGTGCAGTGTTCCTGGATTCTGTACAAGTACAAACCTGTTCTCCGCAAATAACTGCCAACTTCCGGTGGAGGACGAATGATATCAGACACAAAGTCTTTTATCAAATCGTAACGGACAACATACGCCCCACCCGGGGATCGAACTCACGACCCCGCGATTCGTATGTCTGCGCTCTTCCTCTTTGAGCTATGCTGGCGCGCTCTGAAAACTGTTTTTGCTCAGCAGCACATATAAGGCCTCAGATTTTAAAGTAGAAACCTTTTCAAACATCTTTTCCTTAACCTCAAAAATATTTTCACAGTAACATGCCAGTAGAAAGCCATTTTTCGCAAACGGTAAAAGGCCTGAAATTTCTTCAATTTGACCATAATCTGGCCATGTCTAAAACATGGTTTGACCAGGTATCGCAAATGGAACATTGTCACATCATGGCTATAACAGACATGTCATACCCGTGATATGACTATGAATTGTCCATGATATTGCTGAAATGATCTGGAACTGATTTTATTGCCGGATCGCTCTCATACGACATGTTCATATCACTGTCAGTTCACAATTTCTTGTGACCATGTTCCAACTTCGATGTGGTAATGTTCCATTTGTGATACCTGATCAAACCATGTTTCAACCATGGTCATAATGTATCAATAACCTGGTCATTTACCATGATTTTACCATGTTTTAACCATCGTTTGTCCGTGAATTTTTCCGCAGGGAAGTGTTAAGACCCTTTTAGTCGTCTCTTGGTATATAGCAGTATATACCTGTCTGCTCATCCTGAAAGTATTCAGGACATGTTAAAGTATATGTCGGTAATGCGAGAATCATGTAAGGGTAAGACAGTGGCTTAAATTCTTGTTATAAACAGATCGTCCCTGAACCACATAGGGCGCTTTATTAATACATTTACATCTTTTAAAGCATACACATAAACAAAACATTAGACTTCTGGTTTTCAGGCCCCAATTCGGGTAACCCCATTTATTCCAGTTTGTATACATACATGGATACATACATACACATGGATACATACACACACATGAATGAATGTGAATATCAAACACACATTATTTAAAATGTTATCTTAATAATATATTCAATGCATACACATTTATGTAACTACTTCACACACAGGGTAGAGTCATACATCGTCATTGATATTTTGTCATTTGACAAATTTTAAATTGGGGTAGTACATACAAAAATGTTTGAGAAGGTGTATGAAAAACATGTAAAAATAGAGACAGGAATAAAAGTAGCACATGTGTATGAAACATATGTGCAAGATATTTAAAAAAAAGAAAGAAGAAAATGGGGAAAATGGGGGAAACTGATTGACAAAAAAGGAATGAAAAATCCGTTTGATTTCAATTACTCTTAGCAGACAGTTATGGTAAGCTCTAATGATAAAAGATCGGAAATAACAAGTTTTTATTTTTTTTTAGTATTTTGGTATTATCAAAGGTTATATTTTGGCACGTTAGGAAATATTTCACTTTTTTCCCCTTAATATTAGCTTAGTTAATCATCTATCCTTTCGCTAACTTGAGACCAATTCTTTTCGAGTTCGGATGTCTTATTATTTATGACTGAAATGTATTTCAAACTTAGACGTTAATCTTTAAAGGGACTGGCCTCCAGATAGTTCGACAACAAACATTTTTTCAGATATCTGGAAATAAATGCTATATTTCTTAAGAAGGCTTTAAAACATAATTACTGACAAACTATATGTTACGGAAACACATGAGAATTTGCTGTTTTACAACTTTTTACGATGAAAACCGAAAAGCGTTTGTAACGCTTTACTCCAGCAGGTAAACTGTCTCGATTATAAATATCTATATTTTGAAGTCAAAATTCACTAATTCCGCTATAGCGCTATTGCTTACGACAACGGAAAATGTCTTTATTGGCGCGATGGTCCTGTATTCGATTCCCGACGTGGTCATCTTTTTTTTCTTGATTTGGAATTTCTAAAATATTTGAGAAACAAAAACTCATATTCTAATATTCATAATATTACCAAACTTCAACTTGAAAGAAAGATTATTTTTAGCCAAATCTAGAGGTCAGTGCCTTTAAAATAAGCTTTAAACATTGGTATAGAAAGTATATAAACAGTTTTCTTTAAACTTTGATTTATACACATAATACTTTATGAGTAAAGCAAGATAATTTCCAGCTCGATTTCTACAAGTATCATACGAAAAAATAAAACTCTTTTTCTGCAAATTAATTCCAATATTAAAATTATCCTTTGCCTAATTATTAAGTCAAATAAAAACTTATTAACATGTGAGCAGTCAAATGTTAAATGATCTACTGTCTCTTGTTCTTGACAACAAATTGCTACCGGCTTTATTTATTTTATACAAAAATGATATAGTTACTAGAATGTTTTGATTTATCTTGAATTGAACATTTTTAGCTCACCTGTCACATAGTGACAAGGTGAGCTTTTGTGATCACGCAGCGTCCGTCGTCCGTGCGTCCGTCCGTCAGTCCGTCCGTAAACTTTTGCTTGTGACCACTCTAGAGGTCACATTTTTTGTGGGATCTTTATGAAAGTTGGTCAGAATGTTCATCTTGATGATATCTAGGTCAAGTTCGAAACTGGGTCACGTGCCTTCAAAAACTAGGTCAGTAGGTCTAAAAATAGAAAAACCTTGTGACCTCTCTAGAGGCCATATATTTCACAAGATCTTCATGAAAATTGGTCAGAATGTTCACCTTGATGATATCTAGATCAAGTTCGAAACTGGGTCACGTGCTTTCAAAAACTAGGTCAGTAGGTCTAAAAATAGAAAAAGCTTGTGACCTCTCTAGAGGCCATATATTTCACAAGACCTTCATGAAAATTGGTCAGAACGTTCACCTTGATGATATCTAGATCAAGTTCGAAACTGGGTCACGTGCCATCAAAAACTAGGTCAGTAGGTCAAATAATAGAAAAAACATTGTGACCTCTCTAAAGGCCATATTTTTGATGGGATCTGTATGAAAGTTGGTCTGAATGTTCATCTTGATGATATCTAGGTCAAGTTCGAAACTGGGTCATGTGCGATCAAAAACTAGGTCAGTAGGTCTAAAAATAGAAAAACCTTGTGACCTCTCTAGAGGCCATATATTTCATGAGATCTTCATGAAAATTGGTCAGAATGCTCACCTTTATGATATCTAGGTCAAGTTCGAAAGTGGGTCAGGTGCCGTCAAAAACTAGCTCAGTAGGTCAAATAATAGAAAAACCTTGTGACCTCTCTAGAGGCCATATTTTTCATGGGATCTGTATGAAAGTTGGTCTGAATGTTCATCTTGATGATATCTAGGTCAAGTTCGAAACTGGGTCATGTGCGGTCAAAAACTAGGTCAGTAGGTCTAAAAATAGAAAAAGCTTGTGACCTCTCTAGAGGCCATATATTTCACAAGACCTTCATGAAAATTGGTCAGAACGTTCACCTTGATGATATCTAGATCAAGTTCGAAACTGGGTCACGTGCCATCAAAAACTAGGTCAGTAGGTCAAATAATAGAAAAACATTGTGACCTCTCTAAAGGCCATATTTTTGATGGGATCTGTATGAAAGTTGGTCTGAATGTTCATCTTGATGATATCTAGGTCAAGTTCGAAACTGGGTCATGTGCGATCAAAAACTAGGTCAGTAGGTCTAAAAATAGAAAAACCTTGTGACCTCTCTAGAGGCCATATATTTCATGAGATCTTCATGAAAATTGGTCAGAATGCTCACCTTTATGATATCTAGGTCAAGTTCGAAAGTGGGTCACGTGCCATCAAAAACTAGGTCAGTAGGTCAAATAATAGAAAAACCTTGTGACCTCTCTAGAGGCCATATTTTTCATGGGATCTGTATGAAAGTTGGTCTGAATGTTCATCTTGATGATATCTAGGTCAAGTTCGAAACTGGGTCATGTGCGGTCAAAAACTAGGTCAGTAGGTCTAAAAATAGAAAAAGCTTGTGACCTCTCTAGAGGCCATATATTTCACAAGACCTTCATGAAAATTGGTCAGAACGTTCATCTTGATGATATCTAGGTCAAGTTCGAAACTGGGTCACGTGCCTTCAAAAACTAGGTCAGTATGTCAAATAATAGAAAAACCTTGTGACCTCTCTAAAGGCCATATTTTTCATGGGATCTGTATGAAAGTTAGTCTGAATATTCATCTTGATGATATCTAGGTCACCTTCGAAAGTGGGTCACGTGCCTTCAAAAAATAGGTCAGTAGGTCAAATAATGAAAAAACGTTGTGACCTCTCTAGAGGCCATATTTTTCATGGGATCTGTATGAATATTGGTCTGAGTGTTCATCTTGATGATATATAGGTCAAGTTTGAAACTGGGTCAACTGCGATCAAAAACTAGGTCAGTAGGTCTTGAAGTAGAAAAACCTTGTGACCTCTCTAGAGGCCATACCCTTGAATGAATCTTCATGAAAATTGGTCAGAATGTTCATCTTGATGATATCTAGGTCAAGTTTGAAACTGGGTCACGTGCCTTAAAAAACTAGGTCAGTAGGTCAAATAATAAAAAAACCTTGTGACCTCTCTAGAGGCCATACTTTTCATGGGATCTGTATGAAATTTGGTCTGAATGTTCATCTTGATGATATCTAGGACAAGTTTGAAACTGGGTCAATTGCGGTCAAAAACTAGGTCAGTAGGTATAAAAATAGAAAAACCTTGTGACCTCTCTAGAGGCCATATTTTTCATGAGATCTTTATGAAAATTAGTGAGAATGTTCATCTTGATGATATCTAGATAAAATTCAAAACAGGGTCACATACCTTCGAAAACTAGGTCAATAGGTCAAATAATAGAAAAACCTTGTGACCTCTCTATAGACCATATTTTTCAATGGATCTTCATGAAAATTGGTCAGAATTTTTATCTTGATAATATCTAGGTCAAGTTCAAAACTGGGTCACATGAGCTCAAAAACTAGGTCACTATGTCAAATAATAGAAAAAACGACGTCATACTCAAAACTGGGTCATGTGGGAAGAGGTGAGCGATTCAGGACCATCATGGTCCTCTTGTTTAAATTAACTTCCTTGATTGTTTCTAGATTTCTGAAGTACATCTGAGATCTTCCCTAATGTTTGGTTCCATTTATTTGGTACGGATATTTCGTTAACCCTTGTAATGATATCATGAAAAGAGCTACAGCCCTTTTTATCTTTAACAAGTAATTTTAAATATTTGTTAATATCTACGTTGTATTTGTGTGTGTGTGTGTGGGGGGGGGGGGGGGGGTGTTAGAGGGGAGGGGTGGGGGGGGGGGCGGTGGCCGAGTGGTTAAGGTCGCTGACTTAAAATCACTTGCCCCTCACCGATGTCGGTTCGAGCCTCACCCAGGGCGTTGAATTCTTCATGTGAGGAAGCCATTCAGCTGGCTTACGGAAGGTCGGTGGTTCTACCCAGGTGCCTGCTCGTGATGACATAATGTACGCGGGGGGGGGGGGGGGGGCACCTCGGGTCTTCCTCCACCATCAAAGCTGGAATGTCGCCATATGACCTACAATTCTGTCGGTGCGACGTTAAATCTAACAAAATAAATAAATGTATTTGTGGACTTCTGTACTATTATTTCTTATCTTTTCTTTCTACTCGTTTAGTATATTATTCATAATTCTATTAGGTCTAAAATGTACCGTTTACTGAATATATACGTTTTAACTCATCTGTCGTATAAAAATTCCCATTTTCGTTTAGAAGATCTATGACATTGATAATCTGTTTCTTGTACCAACTGCTATTCATGTATGTTTTGAATCTGAAGTTGTGATTATGCCAAAGGTGAGAATATAAGATTTGTTGCATGTCAGTAATATTAATAGATTCACAAAGACAGTACCAACTTTCAAGAACATCTTTCTAAATGGGATTTTGTATTCTTCCAGCCATTAACTTAGCATAATTTGCAACTTAAATACCATTTTTTTTGTAAGGAAAACTTATTCATTCTTTCCAAATGTCACAATTTTTCACTGAAAGTCTTCTTAACCAGCTTAACTTCAAACTATATATAAATGTGATAATATTTATCATCTTTAAAACTACCGGAATCAACATCGTTTGTTATAATTGATCTCTTTAGTTTATCTAGCCCATCATTCCATAAAAATTTAAATGTATATTATCTAATTGATTAACGAAGATAGACGGGGATTTCGGTAATGCTATAAACAAATGCACAATTTTCGAAATTACAAGGGATTTGATAACTGTTATTTAAGTTTCTCTTTGACCACGAACTTATCATATACTTTTCCAAATCAAGTAGACTATTTAAACCCCAAATATCTTTGACTTCTGCAGACAAAGTTACGTCTAATATACTTAGAGGTGTTTGCGACCAATCTAAGTGTAATCTGGACATAATCGTCTTTTCAATGTTTATTTTAAATCCTGAAATTTTATAAAATGTGTCAAGTGTGTTCAAACATAGACTAGCTCCTAGACTATGATATATCTTTTGACATTTTTATGATTACATGTAGTGAACTGAACCAGTCTATATCCTATGTCCAATACCCTTCAACATCATTCCTCTGTGAATATCTTTAATATAGACTGGCTTTTGTCTCTATGAAATTGAATTCGTCAAAAAAAAAAGGGGGGGGGGAATGTAGAAATATATTTATTATCAGTCTAGTGGCTAGTCTAATTAAAACAGTGACGAAGAGATTGTTCAGTTCCATCTAGCAAGAGTCTGCATATTGACTCATTTCATATTCTTTGTTATTAATGGTAATACCTAAAATAGTTTGTTCCTTCTTATCATTAATCCAAGTATTTCTGTACACAGAATAAAAAGATAGGAAGATATAGGATCTCTTTCTAAATGGAAAAAAAAAAAAAAAAAAAAAAAATGACAAAATTTAATGTCCATTTTGTAAAATACAAGTTTCTCTTCCTTGCTGAAATAACATTATCCATTTTCTAAAGGAAGGTCCAAAATTAATGTCCCATGAAAAAGAATCAAAAGCTTGTTGGAAATCTATTGACAGTAATAGTCCTGGAATATTACGTTGTTCAGTTTCAAACAAAATGTCATAAATCAACCTGCAATGAATGCCTTCTGATCAATGTTGACTATTTTGTCTAAACACATTTTAAGTCGGTTCGAAATGACTGTCGAAGCTAGTTTATAAATAACTTTTTAAAGGGATATTTGTTTCCAATTTTTCAGAAGTTGTCTATTTTTATTTGGTTTTGGTAAATTAACCCCGTGTTTTTGTGTTACTTACAATCTATCATTATTATATCCAAAATTAATTGACCACATGATAAAATGTGCAATGTCTTTTCAAAAAAGGCAAAACACAACAGTATATCCATCTAAACCGGGGCTTTTTTTTCCATACCATTTATTGCAGCAGTGAGTTCGTCAACTGTAATTTCTTCTTCTAGTTTCTGCGATTCTACATCCGAAAGTTTGTATGTGTTTTCACCAAAACCAAAACTTTCAGTTAACGATAATCCGCTGGTATAAAATTGTTTTATATAAATTGCTATAGTATTCTTTCTGATAAGATAAAATATCTTTAGTGTTAAAAAGTTCTTTACTATTTTCATCTTTGAGTTTGATAATTGTTTTATTTATAAAGTTTCTACTTTCTAGACCTAAAAATAGCTATTTGTTTTTTCACCAAAATCCTCGTATCTACATTTCGACCTTAGCATAACACCTTCTAATTTATGCTTCCGTAAGTTTTCAAGATCTGTTTTCTTTTTTTGAACCGGACTAATATCGTTTTCTATTATACAGAAAAAAAAAATCTTTCTTTTTATATGAAGAGTATTTGATAGTTTCGCCACGTACAATTACTAAACTTGTTTCCAAAAATAAATAATTGTCTATATCTAAATTTATATTTTGATAATTGAAGCTGTCGTCTTCTACTGATATATTTCCTTCTTGATTCAATACCATATGCAATTCATTTAAATGATTTAAGGTACTCTTAACTAAGCGTGTTTCAATAATGCGTTAATAAATTTCAAGTAGCTTTTTCCTTTTTCATTATTACTCAGTTTTAATTTTAGTATTATAACTGAATGATCGGTTCTGTAACCAGGGATATTAGAATCAATTACACAGTTCATGATGTTTTCAGTTATCCGAAAACAAATCAAGTCTAGATTGCTTACGTGTTGCGGTTTTTCTCCGCCATGTAATTTTCTTCTTATTTTCATATAAAATACGCCATATGTCAATGAAGTTCTTATTATCAATTAAGTTCATTACATTTTTGTGGCTTTTGGATTGTTGATAGACACATAGTTTTCTTAGAGTAAACTGGGATCAATGACTAAAATATTAGACTTACAAGTGTGTTGAGATCAAGTAATCTGTAATAAAGTTTATTCTTTCTTCATACTGACACTGATATTTTCTTAGAAAAACTTTTCTCTCTAGGCTCATCTCAATGTTAGAGCCAGAGATAAGTGGTATCGTAATTGTTTTCAGAAAGTGCTATTTAAGAGGATTTTATGGCATAGATGTTTATTTTAAAGGACTCTAACGACTGATGCCAGTCTAAGAAAATATAAAAGAATAGTTAAAATTTGATCCTAACGCTAAGTAACATTTTCATGAAAATTGATGGCAGTTTTAGCGAAAAAGTGAATAATTATACACAATAAACTGAATTTAGTTTAGTAACAGCTTGAGTGCTAAACAGTTTTACTTGGAAACCAATAAATAAATAGGCTACCGGGATTTATTTTAATTTCATTGAGTTTTTCAACGTTAACGTTTCATATTATTTTGAAATGATTAATGGTTCAAATACATCTAGTACATGTTTATATATCGCAATTGTTTTTTATCAGTCTTCTCTAGGCAAAGAGCTATCAATTATTTAAAGAGTATGCCGTAAGTAATTTGCTTTAATATCAGGTTTGTAAGTACAAGTTATCTAACAAATCAATAATTAAATATTGCTTAGTGTCGGTTTTCTTGTCGGTAATTGTCTGAAATTGTAATTGGAAAATCGCATAGAGTTATCTATATAATTTAGAGTACAATAATAAAACTTGTTATGTTCTTCAAAGATATACAAGTAGATAATTTACCAGAAATAAGTAAGTGTAGAGGAAAAGTCTCAGAAGTTGCTTTTTCAAAACTAGATAGAATCTAACTATAAAAAGCATCAAATACTTTTATTACATATTTAAATTTTAAGTCGATATGTTGGTGTGCAAGTGCTACATCACCACATGATACTAGTACAATGGGATGGAACTATTTCTGCACTTCCGCATGCCGAATTATAAACATTTATAAATAAGCTTAGAGTATCTTATAGAAGCAGAAAAAGAGGTCTCACAGCACAATTTTTTACAATTTCATGAACAACACATATATTTTTTTTTTTTTGAAAAAGCGGCCTCTTAAAGTAAGATGTTTCTTTTGTTTCTTATAAGATGTGGTCTATCGAGTGTATAAATATGAAATAAAGAACAAAGAGACAGTGTTACCTCCTTTATTTCTTTTTCTATTATAAGTTTTACTTTCTAAGAAATGTTTCGCTTGTATTATAAAATCATCAAATACTAAGATGAAATTCCTCACTATACAAGGTTTCATCTTTAATGTCTCATCCACCTTGCCGAAAAAAATGAGAATTTTACACAATGCATTCATTCTGTCGGTGTCAACTCTTTACCAATTCCTAAGTTAGATTTCAGTGCAAATGTTAGTTACATACTTTAGTCCACTGTACACAGCATGATTGCACCAAAAACACACATTTAAGATGTGAAAAGTCTTAACGTTAACACATGATGCGCAGTACATCCGCAAAAATAAGTCGAAAGTTATAATATTAAAGCGAGTGAAAAATGTAAAGAATAATTTATAAGTTAATGTGTAAAACTAATCACATTAACATAGTTTGATTACTCCAGGGGCTTTCATTTGTATTGAACATTGCAGTGGAATACAACAGATCAATAAAACATGCATAGGGTGAAGGAGTTTTATCATGAAATGATACCATTCATCAAACTAAACAAGGCAACATTCCTTTTACAGGTCAAACAAGATTGCAATGGCACACAAATTGCTAATCCAATTATTCAATTTATTTCTTATGTATGGTTTAGCTGACAGAACTTGCTCTTTAGTTTAACTTGATCAGTAGGAAACAAAAGTAGATAGAACTGAAACCTGGGGACGGACAGTAGTTATTCAACTGAATACAGGAACTGAATATTCATTAGGTATATAACATAATCTTTTAAAATCTCTTGAAGTTTCATCCCAAATAAGTAACTCAGAAATTGTCTTTTGATTACAGTTTCAGAGTTTTTACAATTTGACAAAATGGCATTAACAACTTCTTGCATTTTTGTCCGTTTTGCAATGACCCCGCTTGTCTGACTTTTTAGCAATTATTTGTTATGAATGCGTCACTAGAGCTCAGAATTATCAACGCAAGTTTCATTCCTAGTGAGCAAAAGAATCCAACAAAAACTACATGGATACTAAACAGCTTAAGACCACAAGGGTCTTAGTGTGAGCTCTGATTTCTATTTATTTTTTTTTCTTTATGTTTCGTTGGCACGCTTAAGGGTGTCGGTCGGACGAAAAAATAGTTTCAGGCGAACCATGGTAACGGATTTCTGAGCAATTTGTCACGATTTCCAGGAAGATTTTGTGTTATTTAATGTTATCGAAAACGAAAGTTGATTGGCATTTTACAGAGTTGATTTATCTGTTGAATGTTGAACTTATTTTTGATAAATTTGTATCACTTAACCTACAACGTGAACAGATTAAATAGATTTAAGATTTCAAAATCGAGTTCTTTATATAGTCCTTTTCTTCACTTAAATTTCTAGCACTGTCAACGCACTGCCTCTAGAAAAAATACTAGTATCGCGATGTGGTAAAGTTTTGTTTAAGAATAATTGTTTTTAAGTTTTCGCACGGGATGTTTATAGGTATACATTCAGTATTTTTCCTGCATGGAATGTCATTGAATAAAATAATAAAATCATCGAGGAATCTGTTTGCCTATTGTTTCTGTCAAACGGCGTTATGGCGTATGTATAAGTCACGTCTAACGTTTGCTTGGTGAGAATGGGTATCCGGCTTGCAACTGAACTTCGGATAAAACTGCATTTGGAAGCAAATTAAAACTATTCATTCATGTTCAGCAGAACAGAGAGGTCAGTTATAAAACAAAACAAGGTTTGCTTTTGCTTTTCAGCTTTTATTTTATAATATTTGGGATTTTAAAGACCTATTTGTGTAATTTGGGTGGTCGGGGGTGGGGGCGGGGGCGTATCATTTTTATATTTCTATGCAAGGAAGACTCAGATCTAGTTAGTGGTAAATTTTAAATTTGAATTAAAGAATGATTTTAGATCAGAAGGTAGGCTAGATAGAACATTAGGTTACTGTTTTATAAATATGTTTATTATCGCGGGTAAGCACCTTTAAAGGTGTATTACATAGTTCAGCGATTTTCGTTTTGAATGGTGTGTACTGTATAAACAGTTTAAGCGAGTATTTTGCACGGAATTACGATTTGACAATCATTCGAGAGTCGCGCATTACAGCCGTCGGGTTGCTAAATTTTTAGTGGAGATTTTTCAACTGACTATATCGGATTTAAAACAATACTTTGACGGGAAATTTGAAACTTTTCGTTATGAATTTGGTCGTCAGTCCTCCGCTAATTCTGTTGCTGAAGTGCAAGCACCATCTGTAAAAAGTAAAAGTAACCAAAAACAGCTGGAATTTAACTAAATTGCTAATGCTGGTCACAAGGCTCTATGCCTCCACCGCTCAGTATAAGGACAACGAAGTTAATAGCTTGTGTGCTCAATTTTCTGACAAGATTTCTTACAGAAATAAACTCATTAAACTTGCTGACAAGAAAAGTTGGCTTGTCGATGATTTATACGAGGAGGACGAGCTTGTGGACAATGCTGAAGATAACAAACGCATCAAGGAGGCAGAAAAATTAGCTATGCTCATTCTCAAAGATAAAGAGGACAGAAAGAAAGCAGCCAGAAAACGTTGTTCGTCTCTCCGGTACACACCCTATCCAGTGACGGTGGCTCCTACTGTTCCTATCGTTGCTATTGCTCCTTACATGTACAACGTTAGGCAGTCATTTGGCAATTTTCGTCCCTATGCCGGGTTTCTAACTAACACGTTCTGGCATCCAAGAGGTCCGAGGTCATGTTGTGCGTGCGGGAAATTCGGCCACTTCCGGTCACAATGTCCACACGACGTCTACAACCGAGGACTCCAACCTGACGGAAAATTCATAAGCTCAGATGTTTCCAGGAAACAGTGATCAGAATCAATCCTCCGACGTTTCAAGTTTCGAAGTGGAGTATGGAGCATAAAGAATATTTTGAATCCCAAAAAAGTCAGTGTTTATCTAATGCATCTGAATCTGTAAAGGGCAGACTTAAGAAAAATTTAGATTTTTGGAAAGATATTATTATTGATATAATTGAAAATGGATTTAGGATTCCTTTTATACATACGCCTGATCCAGTCATTCTTAGAAATAACAAGTCTGCAACAGACAACATGCCTTTTGTTTTTGACGCTGTTTCAAATTTATTAGATTCGGGAAGGATTTTGGAGGAACCATTTACGCCGTTAGTAGTTAACCCTCTCACTATTTCAACCAATCATTCTGGCAATAAAAGGCTTATCCTCGATTTGAGACATGTGAATAAGTGCGTCTGGAAAGAAAAAAATGCGTTTTGAAGGTGTAAAATTAGCCTTAGGGTGTTTCTCATGTTGCTCTGTCTTCTGAAAAGGCACTGAGTGCATACGTTTTTGGTTCTTAAGGTTTGCTTTTTATATATTCATACACGAGCATTTTTGTGTTTTACATGCCATGCCTTTTTGTTTCCATTACGTGTGTTAGAGTTTCACCTGGAGGGGATTACTTTTATTTACACTGTCCCGTGTCTTTGGAACATGGTGGGGGCAAGAGTGAGGTTGGATGCGCACCATAAACCGGTTTAAGCTCCCCAGTGGTGGTTTTGCCACTGACCGTTCCAAGGCGGTGCCCCACTGTGTTCCTTTGTTTGTTCGTTTTGTCCTCATGTGTGTGTGCGCGTGTATGTGTGTGTGTGTTTGTGGTGTGCACGTCTGCGTGCTGTAGGTTTCGTTTTGGGGAGTTTGCGTTTTTGGTACGTGGCATTCCCTGTTTGATATTTGTCTTTGATTTTTTAGATTATATTAGATATTTACAAAAAGGCAGTTTTATGTTTAAATTTGATCTCACTTCCGGTTATCATCATATTGCTACAGAGCATCAGACTTTCCTGGGTTTTTCAGTTAAACAAAACTGTAAAATACCATGTTTTCACTGTATTGCCATTTGGTCTGTGCTCACCCGGATTCATATTTACAAAAGTTCTGAGGGATTAGTAAAGTATTTAAGAACTAACGGTATAAAAATTATCGTTTACTTAGACGACGGTTGGTCGATCAATTCTTCATTCTATGAAACGTACGCAGATTCTGAGTTTGTTCAATGTTGCTTGAAAAAGTCTGGTTTTCTTGCCAATGATTCAAAGTCAGTATGGGTCCCCGTTCAGATTATTATTACCTGGTTAGGTCATGTTTTTTATCTCAAGGTCAGTACGTTAAATACCACTGCTGAGAGAATTCAGAGTACAAAACGTACTATTTCTGAATTGCTGCTTAATTTAAGCACATCTACACCTCGAAAATTGGGAAAAATTGCAGGAATGCTATTCACCATGCATTTTGTATTAGGTCAAATTCCACGTATAATGACCAGATATATTCACGCACGCATTTTTAACAGTAGACACTGGGACGAAATCTGTCCAATTACAGTCAGTTTACCAGAACATTCAGAATTGTTATTCTGGTCAGATAATATAGATCATTACAATACAAGAGACCTTTTCCCTATACCTCAGGAATCTATCCCAGTGTTTTCAGACGCCAGAGACAACACATGCGCTGCTTTTTCACCAAGATTTCCCGACTATGTGGTTCACAGCCAGTGGTTTCCCGAAGAAAAACATCTTAGTTCAACATGGAGAGAGTTAAAGTGTATTGAATGGGAGTTGCAAGCTCTGTCAAGTTTTCTGGTGAACAAACACGTTCAGTGTTTTACTGATCGTTCCCAGGTGGCAGTCAGCTTCTTGCTGGCCTTTTGTGTTTGAAGGTGCATCTTTTTCCTGGTAACCGTCTAAGACGTCCTAGAAATTTATGATTAAAGCATTTGTTCAATTTAGAAACAAAAACATAATTGTTCACGGCGTGGAATCACGTGACGTAAACAGTTGGGTGACACGGACAAAATGGCGTCTAGAAGAGCCGATTTTTCCATAAAAACAAGGAATTCTAATACTTAATAAATTTTGATTTTGTCAGCATGTATCCGATCATATGCGGCCTTACTTCCGATTTATTTTGATACCCGTTTCAAGGCTGAGGTCCTTGTACTTTCCGAGAACATTCATTGAATTTGACGAAAAGTACCCAAAAGAAGAATGATGGAATCCACGTACAGCTCGTATATTATAAATATCACCATAAAAAGGCGTGCTTTGTAAATAAATTGAACAATGTTTGCTCCCGAAATGATATCCTTCAGTTTTCGAGAAAAAATGTTAAGCTACGCGGCGGGTATAACGAATTTTTCTTAAATGATGGCCGTCACGTACATTTGGATGGTTTTCACATACACATTTTCCACTTTCCAAAACTTCTGTTTGAATACATAATTTTGCGTACTCTAAGTTTACAACAGTTTCTCATTTTATTACAGCAAAAAAGAACATCTTTGCCAATATGTGGGAAAAAGTTCAAGAGCCGATCCGGCCTAAGTGATCACGTGAGAAGACACGAGAAAAGGGCTCCGTACATGTGCTGCGGGAAAAGGTTCTACAGCAGAGCAAATATGATGCGCAATAGGCAATTTTAAGTTTTTTATATTTAAAGTCACTCATATCTAATTAAGTTTATAAAAATATTTTAATACAAGTGCTAGACAAACTTTCGTTAGCTAAATGACAATTTTTGAGACAACTGATGACTTTTTTTATATACCTGGCGATTCGTTGACGCAATGATCAATTAAGAAACTCAAATCTAGGCCAGTAACAGGTTCTTCCCAAAAATTATTACAACTGGAAATTCCATAAATTACAGGTGTAGTGCTCACCAAGAAAAGAAAGAACATAAGTGTTCTGTTTGCGGGGTTTCATTCACAAAAATCGTCGATGTGAAAGACATGAAAAAAGGTACACAGAAAGCTCGAGTATGCCTGTCTCGAATGCTGAATGGAAACTAGGAGCCAGAAACGGTATATCGATCACATAGCTGGACACGCAGGAGAAAAGAATCTGAAGTCTTCGTGCGGAAACGTATATAGGTACCGCACAAGCCTTTACAGACATAAGAAAACTTGTAACAAGTGAATACACTTCTACTTGATAAACAGTATTCACTACCCGTGTGTTTATTTGGAATTATGTTTTAATGTTTAAATCTGTTGGTATATTTAAATCATTTAAATTGTTTTTAGCATTTACGTATATTGTGTATTATTATTGCGTAAAGAAACGTTGTCAGCTAAATTCGCTGACACCTCTGTGGGTGTCATGAGTCCGAAACGGCATCTGAAAATGGGGCTATGAAAAAGTTTCTTTTCAAGATGGCAGTTCAGTATTTTCTTTATAAATACCTGCAATACTCTGTAATTTTAAAACGAGGGAAAATAGTTTTAATTACTTATAGTTTTAAATATCCATTAATCAGTGTCTGTCGCTGCGGAAAGTAATAAAAAAAATACTCAAAATCGTGTTAAATTGCCTTTTTCGTTTTTTAAACTTAATTTCCATGTGATGGTTTTGTCGACATTGCTGTATCGTCTGTCAGTAATATTTTCGTATTTTGAAAGTAAGTAATTGGTTACCCAAGAAAATGTTCTTGATTTGACCAATCAGTGTAATTTCTTCTTATTGAAACGTTGTTAAGAATTTTGACATGAATCTTCAAGAAAGTCAGGTATTTACTTTTTACGTTTATGAACTTTTTCTTTTAATATCAGTATCTGTATGCTGTATGTATCTCCAAGCCAAAATGGCTTTCTGTGTACGTTTGCATGTCTTTTCACATCGGAGTTTGTTGTGAATGCAACCCCGCAAACAGAACACTTATGTTCTTTCTTTTCTTGGTGAGCACTACACCTGTAATTTATGGAATTTCCAGTTGTAATAATTTTTGCGAAGAACCTGTTACTGGCCTAGATTTGAATTTCTTAATTGAATTTTGCGTCAACGAATCGCCAGGTATATAAAAAGTCATCAGTTGTCTCAAAAATGGTCATTTAGCTAGTGAAAGTTTGTCTAGCCCTTGTATTAAGATATTTATTTAAACATAATTAGATATGGGTGACTTTAAATATAAAAATCTTAATGTTCATGTATGGAGCCCTTTTCTCGTGCCTTCTCATGTGATCACTTAGGCCGGATCGGCTCTTGAACTTTTTCCCACATGTTTGGCAAATATGCTTTTTTCTGCTGTAATAAAATGTGAAACTGTTGTAAACTTAGGGTAGCAAAATAATGTATTCAAACGGAAGTTTTGGTAAGTGGAAAATGTGTACGTGAAAACCATCCAAACTTAGGGTGTACGTGAAAACCGCCAGGTGTACGTGACGGCCATCATTTGAGAAAATTCGTTATACCCGCCGCGTAGCTTAACATTATTTTCTCGAAAACTAAGGATATCATTTCGGGAGCAAACATTGTTCAATTTATTTACAAAGCACGCCTTTTTATGGTGATATTTATAATATACCAGCTGTACGTGGAGTCCATCATTCTTGTTTTGGGTACTATTTCGTCAAATTCAATGAATGTTCTCGGAAAGTACAAGGATTTCAGCCTTAAAACAGGTATCAAAATAAATCGGAAGTAAAGCCGCATATGATAGGATACATTCCGACAGAAACAAAAATTATTAAGTACTAGATTACCTTGTTTCTATGGAAAAGATCGGCTCTTCTAGACGCCATTTTGTCCGTGTCACCTTACTGTTTACGTCACGTGATTCCCCGCCGTGATTGTTGGGTCTAAAAAAATTCAAGGCACTATTCTCGCCATAACATTAGACGCAAGGTTTTAAATCGGCTGTATTTAATAATCATTCGTTATTTATAGATGCGGTTTTCCATTTTTAGCATAAATCCCGTGTTTCACACATTTACATTATCAGTTATTTATATTTATAGATTTGGATTTTCCACTTTTCTTTATTTGATGTAGCCGGGGATTTTTATTTAGAGTGGCTAGTCAAACAATATAGTGGTTGCGGGATCTCAAGTCTACATGTATAATTATATATAATCGGTCAAAAAACATGATGAGAGTTACAAGAAATTATTTTATTTCAGAAACGAATTTTCATAGTACGTTTTTGTATAACCGATGACGCGTTTCTTTTGACATGAATTTTTTACAAATAAAGATAATGGTTTACAGCTGAGTGAAATAAAAAACAAGTTCACAGTTGAGTTGCGTAGAAAATTTTCTTTTAAGTAAAGCTTATCGTAAGAAATCGGTGGAGAATTGTTTTCCCACGCGTGGCGCTCAGCCCAGGTAACAGAATCATTAATATAATTTAAAGTTGATTTCTTTAAGTTTGAAAAGTTTTTCCCAAGAGAGGCGCTCAGCCCGCGGGATTGTAATTTTATGACTTTGCAGAATGTGTATTCAGCGATTTTTGTATTATAAGAACAACGCACGAAAGGTCAGCGGTTATATACTCATTCTATGAAGTAAATCAATTCGTTTCTTTAATTTTTTTGCAGATATTTTCAAATTCGGGGTTTGGAAAGAGTTCCATTAGTTACTTCATGACAATCAAAGTCTCGTTCCTTTGACAAAAGATTTATGTCCTCTCGTTTTAGAAAGTAAATCCGAAAACACTAGAAAATGCTACATATCTCAGTTTAATAAATGGATTTCTTGGACTAGACAGATGAACATAGATAAAATATATCCAGCTTTTGATTTCTATGTCGCATTGTATATCGTTTCTTTTATCCAAAGCGGAAGCTCATCTTCCGTCATTGATCGAACATTTTTTGCATTGAAGTGGATACATGATCTTTCGGAGTCCAAAAATCCATGCGATAGTAAAATCGTAATTTCTTTAATCGAAACTACGCGGAAACTTTTTGTTTCTTCATTTTAAAAGAAAAAACCTTTCACAACAGAAAATATTCAAAGTTGCTTCAGTCTCTGTCCACCCCATGATACCGATTTGTATCATTTAAGATCGTTAGTGCTCGTAGTAATAGGATTTGCCGGGTTTTTTTAGAATTTCCGAATTAAGAAATTTGAAGATTTCCGATATTTCTTTTCAAGATGAACTTACCGAAATAAACATAAAAAAGAGCAAAACAGACCAAACAAACAAAGGCGAAAAAGTTTTAATCACCAAAACGAACAATATTACATGTCCGAACAGTGCTTTAAAGCTATATTTTAAAACAGGAAATATGTCTGTAAACGAAGATAAATTCATTTTTGGCCAGTTAACTTTTTGTAAAAGCAAAAAGTGTTACGTGTTTCGAAATTCTAAAGGTCTGTCCTATACAAGATACAGAGAGTTGATCAGAGAATTATTGACAGATGTAGGCTTAAATGCAGATGATTATGATACTCATAGTCTAAGGCGTGGTGGCGTCACAGTCAGTGCTATGAACAGCGTTTCGGATAGGTTATTCAAGAAACATGGGCGATGGAAGAGCGATTGTGTGAAGGATGGATATGTAACTGAAAATATAAAAGAGAAATTAAGTGTTTCCTCGAACTTGGGTATATGAGCGACTATCAGAATCTTATTCATCTTAGCAGACTTTGCATATAAGCAATAATATAAGTCATATGTCCTGGTTGTTATATTACATTTACTCATTTTAAATATACGTTATATACTGGTTGTTATATTGCATTTATTCAATTTTACCAAGTTGTATCGAAAAACATTCTTAGAAATACGGTTTACGACATATGGTAGTAATAACTTTAATATGATAACTTGTTTGCACTGCTTCTCAGTGGAAAAAAATATGTATAAAAAGTAGCTCACGTGATTTCAGACTTATACTAAAGTCTTAATAATAGCGGGTTTTGCATGTACATCAAAGACGCCTTAATAATAATGCAATCAGATTTTAAACATATCTTCGAAACTATTATCACATAAACAATATAAATTTCATGGTTCTCGTTCGACGGCTCCCGGGCGACCTCAGGCGTAAATATATACAGTTGTTTGTTGTTTATATAAAGGTGTATGCTTGGAGGTTATAAATAATTTATGCTCGTTTGAGTGAAACGAATTAGAGCATAAATTTGAATTTATAAGATATTGACCTAATATTCTCTATTAAGTATAGGAAACGTTGGTCGAGTTGACTTAGTCTTATTTTATTCAACTAGTCATATAAAAAGAACCCCATGTAATATCCTCTATATATATTTCCAGCATAATTTTAACCAATTTAAGCAAGCTGCAAATATGCTGCAGTGTATAACAAGATTCTTACTAGAAATGAGCACGTCTGCAGTATATACTGCATTTGCAGCATATCTGCAGTATATTTTCAGCATGATTTAAATGGTTGGAAATACTTCATGAAGGCTGTAAAACAGTAGGTGTGTTGTATGTGTTGCATTTGACAGATATTCTGCATTTGTGATATATCTGCATTAAAGTTGCAGCATACATGTAATTCAAATATTTAAAACATACTGAATAGAGAAAGGATATGCAGCATGATTACAGCATTGCTACAAAGCTACTGCAGATATACTGCAAAAGCATATTTGAAGGGTAGTATCATACCTTTGAAAGGACAAGTCGGAGGGATATAGATCATATGATTCCTGAAAACTTTGGCTATTTTTGGACGATACTGCAAATGCAATGCTTTAGAATATTTACTGGCGAATTTTTAATACGACTTATATATACGAATTGTATAAAAACTACTAGATCCGCCCATGTAATAAATAAATAAAATCGTGTATAAACAAGACAATTCACGTGCTGTTAATACATATACATGATTTTCATTTTTGAAATGCTTTGCTGGGGACGTATATATGTATTTATGATTGACGTCTTGCATCATCTACGTCTTGTTTCTTCCAAAATTATCTTTTTTTATAGAACAGAACAGAACAGAACAGATATTTATTCAAGTCGTATGCATATACAGCATATTGACATTACTAATACAAAGTAAAAATTAAAGCATGCATAGTAATAACATATTGGCTCAATAACGCATACATGTCTCAATTAGTCAAATATAAAGTCATGTTATTATGCGAGAGTGTTTCTCATGTACGATTTAATAAATCCTGTCTTTTTTGAAAGCTTTGGTTAGGTATAATGCCACTTTATGCAATAAACGTTTATTATCTGATTTTAAGAGTTCCACATACTTAAACGTATTTGGGCTCTGTCTATAGTATCTTGGAATATATTCTGCTCGTATTACTTTGAATGCATCGCACTCTAATGTAAAGTGAAACTCATCTTCTACTGTAAGTTTGTCACAAAGTTCACAGAGTCTATTTTGTCTTTCAGTGTTCCTGTGCCGGCCGTATTCTATATTTAGACAGTGTGAAGATAATCTAATTCTTGATAATATATGTCTGAGTTTATAATTCTCAACTATTAACAAGTAAGGAGATAATTCAAAGCAGTCTTTCAATTCTTTAAACAGTATCAAACCAGTACTTTCATCTACACCTAACTGCCATTCATTAATAAAATTATCCAACAATCTTGCCTTGAGTACTGGCATGAAACAGTTAACATTTACTGATGTGGGAAACAACCACACTTCGCCGAAACCTAAATGATTCAATAACATTTTAACACTATATAACCAATTCTTTTCGCCATTTTCACAACTTTTTAACATAGCGCTATAAATATTTTCAGTAATACAGTTTTTAGTATTTACAACCTTAAACCAATATTTCAGTATTCTACATTTCCATGTTATACACAACGGATATCTGTCCGTTTCACCATATATGGCTAAATTACTCGTAGATTTGACATTCAAAACCAACTTAATAATTTTTCTATGCAGTCTCTCAAGTTTTTCTGCTTTTGAAAATCCCCAGACTTCTGATGAGTAGCACAATACAGAAGACACATAAGAGTCAAATAAGTTGAATTTAACATTTACAGGTATTTCCATCCCTCTTGTTAGCGTCTGTAACGAGCTCATCGCCTTAACAGCTTTTCCCGCTAAAGTGTCTATTCCATGCTTGAATGAGCCGCTTTTACTCACTACAAAGCATAAAAGATCCAATCTAATTCATAGTATATTTGCTGTATCACACGCACTGCCTTCAACAAGGTACTCGCTTCTCCTCTTGTTTACTCCCGTTTTGAACTCAGCGTCGATTCAATTTGTGTTGATAACGTGAATGTAGTGAATTGTTTGTAACTTGTGCGGTTGTTTGTTTTAAGGAGTCATATTAAAGAATTAGGGAAGTATCAGTCTATATGTTTTTATCTAACTTCTAGCAGAATTCATACAAATCTTGAAAGCTATTCACTACGTTCGTACTCATCCGTACTAGAAATGTGCTCGTACTCAAAATAACTCGAAGTAAAGTTATTATTCTTGAAATTGTGTTTCTTTTTAAATTATAAAGTAATATCCAAAATTATGGGTAATGTCATATTTATTATAACGAGAAATAAAATCATGTTTTCAGTACATGCTTTTGGAAGTGTTGCTGATTTGTTAGCCCCAGTATGGATAACATGTTTACCGTTTCAAAGAACAACAGAATGGTAAATAAAGAGATGTCAGCAGAAAATATGTTTGTGTCCCGCGGTCTTCTGCAGACGTTAATACACAAAATTAAAGTGTATTATTCCTACATTATACTGTTCACCGTAAAACCCAACTCACTCACTCACTATACTGCTGTACGTTCTAGTTTTTTTTTCTGGAACAAATAAATTATTTTCTCTGGCATGCCTTTTTGAACAAATGTATATTATCATGATACCGTTCCCGGGACATTCAGTCATTGGAAATTTTTCTTGTTACGAGAAAAGTCGCTGAAGAAATTTTGAAAATCGGTAATTCCCTGCGTTATTCAGCCATAGAAAGGTTATTTCAAGGGAAACTTTCGAATTAGATTTTCTCTATATTTACGTTATGGGAATAAGATCTCAGCATTAAAACTAACTACAGTTTGGTAGAAGGGAAGTGCCGGTACGGATAATTCAAAGATATAAAGTATTCGTATAAAAAGTAAATCACCGAATAAAATATCACTTTCGCTTTTCCCAAATGGTATTTGGACACCGTTTTTTTTTAAATATTGTTGTTTATCACTGGTTGCTCTATGGAAATCAGTGGATATCTTCTCATAATCTGCAGACCAAATGTTAAAGTTGTACAGCATATTTTGTTTATTATAACCTGTTTGAACTTTGTAATGCTAGGGAGCGATATAAATTTTGTGTATATGTTTAAACACAATCAATTGTTAATAAAAAAGAAAATAACACTTGAATAGTTTAGCGAACAACGGTATATTCCACTTCAAAACTTTGAAATTATCTACAAGGTTTTTATTTACGTTTTCAGTCGTGACATCGGATTTTATTTTTTTTTTGTAAACTATGGGTCAGTTATTATGAAATTATTTTTCAGATAAAACTTTGAAATTAACTGCAAGGTTCTTATTTACGTTTTCAGTCGTGTCATCCGATTTTTTTTGTAAACAATGGGTCAGTTATTATGAATTTTTTTTTCAGATAAAAAATGACGTTTTGTACACTAACGCATGCAATGTAAATACAGATAAATGTTTGTGGCATATGTATGCAGAAAAGTTAAACTTCGCATGACTTTATTTTAAATTATATATAACAGTAAGTCAGTGCAAAATAAAATCAGAGTGTTCTTAAAACTCAAAAAGAACTACAAAACCTGAATGAAGCAATATGAAGGCCGTCGTACAATCCTAGATCAGTCAAAATTTTGCAAACTAATAGCTGTTAAATGTATCCTACACAACGCGTATTAATGGCTTTATTTTGAACGTTTCAACTGTCTTTTTAGTTAATTAGGTCCTACGCCACTTTGGTTATTTGAAATAATTGTTAATATTTTTGTTGTAAATAGTGTCGTATGTCACATCCAGATATATGAGTCCAATCTTTACGTCAGAATAATGTCTTCGCTAAACAATTTATTTAACACTGATATTCTTTATGTGTGTTATCATATATTATATGATCCAATTAAGATTTTCGAAACAGAACAGCAACGAATCTGGAAGTTAATATTTGTTATTTATTGGAAGTCTAACATAATATTCGTATGTTTATTACAGCCTATCAATCATTGTACAAGAATTTAAGGATATAGATTGTCTAATTGTAGGAATATAGTATAGTACTGTATCCGCTAAAATATATTGTCTTATCTGGCACTGTGTTATAAGATATAATTCTTTACAAGCTAAGATATTTGATTTCATCTTCGGCACATGGATAAAACAACAACAAATGTAAAATGAATTTAAGATAGCGTGTACCTCATAAATCTAGCTTGTAACAACTGAACGCTTTGAGTTTTAGAAAGCAGCTCGTTATAAGATGCACCTGCCGCGTTCTATTTTTACATCCTAATTTGCATCTGTAAATGACTAAAGTCCCGTTCCATACACGGCCTCTTCATTTTCTTCAAATAAAGGGAGATATTCGTTAGAGTGAAAGTTGAGTTACTTTCTTTTAATATTTCTTCAATTGGGATTTTTTTTCTGATCACCATCTTTCAAAATTTCATACGCATTATAACTGCATTTGTATTTTAAACGGTAAATTCTTTTTATTCATGAATTCGCTGACATTGAAAGTTCCATAAATTGTATCATATTTATCAACGTTTAAAAAATATTGATTTTTGTCCACACACTTCCCTTCGATTATTTTACACTTAATTTACTTAGTGGCAATGTTTTCGTATTTTTCGCTAATATACTGACTAAGGTAACGGTTAGGATTAACATTAGGTTTACTAGTGTACATAGTTTTCTTTTATAATTTCTTGATATGATATTTAATCATCTGATTCCAAAAAATGACATAAAATTACCTTGAAATGAGTGGATCTCTTTAATCGCGGGCAAACATCTCAAAAACAAACATACGGACATATACATTTTATTTACCATATTATAGACCGTATGTTTACTTACGAATGTGAGAAGTTTCATTAAAACCTACATTGTAGAAAAATGCATTTAACGAAAATGTTATCAAAATTAAGATTTCCCCATATACTCCCCTTGTGAAAACTTGTGTGATGTTAAACTTTTTCAAATCTGTCTAGCAAGAACTCGAGCACAAACCCTGTCTGTTTTATTTGCTGAATTTTATAAGTGTGTTCTGAAGTTTTGAAAAAATCGGGGTTTAATAGATTTCTACATCGTAGAAAACACTTAATCCGGAAACGTGTAAAATTACCTTAATAAGACACAACAATTTATATTTCTAAACGGTAAAGAGTTGTATTAAAGATTTTTGTATGAAGTTTCAGTTCAGTATTATTTTTATTTGTGATAAGTTTAAAGATGATGTTATCTGATGTTACTTTAAATCAACAATCATAACTTAAACTAGAAAGCTGTTAACAAGTTAAAGTTGTTTTATCATAAATTAAATAGAATGTTTGATACAAACAAAATTTAACAGTATCAAAAATTAGTATATCGTCATAGAAAATGATCAGTTCAGGGCAACATAAATTTGCATTTAGTAATTTTGCATTACTATTAATATAATAATCAGTAAGTCTTTATTATGTAGCATTTCACAAACAAGATTTGCTAATAGCCAGTCTTCAGTATTTGAACTAACTGGTATGCGTACATCTGTCTCAAATATCTCATGCAATAGAAATAATTAAAGTCTCCTGTGTAAAATATGGATATTTCTTTTCTACTTTCCCCAGCAAACTCGTTTAAATTACCTTTAATTATTCAGTTTTGTTCATTCTGGCACATGTTTTCTAACTGTAACTAATGCAGTTTCAAATATGTCTATTAATTACCGCCTAAGTCGGTGCTAGGGGGCGTGAGAGGTGTTGCACATTTCATTACCTCTCATGAACAGACTCAATCAAACCGAGTCTGCTATTGCATTCCTTGCTTCCAAAGGTTCTTTTTACAGATCTTATTAGATACCCATTATACTGAGGGAGGTACAAGTAAATAAACAATCTAGTTGAATTACAAATTGTTAGACGCAAGTGATATGTGTATTATTATCTGTGGTCCTTCATAGTGCGATGCCTTCATAAATTCTATTTCAGTCACTTTGAATCCAATATCATAAACATGTGCTACTGCAGTATGTATTAACAACACCAGAAAGGGAACGCAAGTGTCACAAGACCTCTTTTATGATAGGTAATACAATGAATAAGATCATATGGAGGCATAAAACACTACCGTGGAACAAATTTAGCAGTCTCTGCGTGATAGCGTCTGGTATGAGTGGTAATGAAATGTGCCCCATACCCGCCTTCCTTATACGATTTATAGTTCAATAATATGTTGGCCTTGGTGATGTATGCAATTAGCAAGTAATACCCTATCAAAATGGGGTTTTGTGGATAAATTCAAAACTAATTGAATCAGAATCTTTTCCGTTAAATGTTGGTTTCAATTCTTTTTGCGTCCTTTTTAGTAAATAGTATTGAAAAAAAAAACATGGTAAAACAAAACAAGCAGAAGTATTTAAATGTTCACTCCAAACACGCACTTCTATGTCTGAGTAATGGTTGTAAAAGCATCGAAAAGGAATTCAATACGTATTAGTTGAAAAGCAGTAATCAAACTCTAAGCTTGATCAAAGAAATGTAAATAGAATTAAGCGCAGCTATCATCGTTTCCAAATGAAAAGGATAGAAATGAACGATAAATAATTTTGTATTTTTAGAACTTTCGGTACGAGTATCCGACAAAAAAGAAGCTGAGTTTGGTATGGCCTTAATATTACCCTTTGACAGACATGAATTGTCAACCCATATAAACGGCGGAACCTTAAGTTAGTCTATACAAAATCTGTTTCTTTCCTAAAATTTAGTATTGATTCAGTATATTCCCTCGCTAAAATGTTTTTTTCCGAAACTGCATTGACTGATTGAAGTCTGTATAAATATCAAAGTACTTATACGATTTAATTTCTAAATCAGAATACAGTATAGCATTGAATAAAATATGTGAAAAGATCGTCTGGAAGCACTGAATTCAACCAAGCAACATAATAGCAGACATGGTTGAGTGTTTATGAGTGGTAATGAAATGTGCACCACGCCTTACGTACGCTCCCAAGCATCGTTTTATTAAGATGAATTATTTTTATAAGAACATAAATGTACTCCATGATCCCAAAGGACCGGAAAATATATTAAAAAAGCATTGAACCCAAATAAGGGAATACGTTTTACACCCGTCACCCAGCACTTCAAGTCCGATGTTGTGAAAGTTAATAAACTGTATTTAAAGATCCTTCGAAAGCATGATTTACATTGATGGGGATGAATATATTTACTTGTATTCAAAATCAATATAAGGTATTTGTACACATTTGAAAACAAAATCTGTAAAATTTGATATACAGCAATGATATTATAGAAGTATATAATAAAATAGAGCCTTCAGAAGTATAGCACGCTACTAAAAGCAAACTAATAGCAGACTCGGTATGCTCGAGTCTGTTCATGAGAACAAACAAAAAATGTGCCAAAACCCTCCTACACCCGGAATTATGTCTTTTGGTATTTTTAACAGGATTTGTCCAGGTTTAAGACAAATTACGACAAACCCAATACTGGAAGCAGACAACAGCCTAAATGCAAGCGCTAATACTTTCCCAATATATAAGAAGTACTACAGAGTAAGGATTGACGAACCAAAGCTTTGTACAACCAAAGGTTTATGTATAAATTCGAACAGTGAGACATTTATCATTGACAACGTGAACAATCGGCTGAAGAAACTTAACATGCTTTCTAAAGTAGACGGCTATTGCTCTTTGCCGAAGCCTCCTCTTGACGTATGTGTTGTTGACGACTGTACAGTTCTAGTGAGTTTTGGGGATACCATCGTCATTGTTAATATCAAAGGAACATTTAACCTAGAGAAAGAACTTAGACTCAAGAAACCATGCCTCTCTATAGCCTGGTACGACGATGAAATTTATTACACTGACAGGCAAGCACTCTTTAAGTGTAATAAGAACGGAGAAAACAATCGGGACCGGCTAGTTGTCAGTAAAGACCGAATGAAGATTTACATCGCTGCTGTTGCCAATGGCCTTATCACAATTGACACACGACATACAAAGCGGTCTATATTTACATGTGGGCAACTAACGGAGTGTACAGATATATGCTTGGTCAACAACGAAAGTTTGCTTGTATCCGACTACGAGTCACATGCTGTTTATCTTGTGGATGGGGAAGGGGAAAAACTACTGAAAACAGTTGCCGAAAAGTCCAATGGTCTTCTGTTGCCGCGGCCGATAGATGTTGATGAAACGGATTCTACTCTTTTAGAAGGCTGCTTAGGAAGGGACTTTATTTCTGTATTTGAAATTGAATTTGAAATATAATATGCGATATTTAAAATCATAACTATTAAGATTGATCTTACGGGAACGTTAAAACTTAAAACTGGCGGAAATGCTATGCCATTTCGAGCACAGTGTCGCCATCATATTTTCGTTTTACCAGTTTTGATTTTCTTGGCAAAATGTTAAGAAAAATTAAATAAAGGATTTTAATGGAAGATATATACATGCAACTGTTTATAGTTGAGACTTGAATATTTTGACTTACTAGTTAAAATGTTTTATCATCGTTCTATTCATTAAATTGCCAAATATGGCAATGCACATATTAAAAAAGAACGGTGGAGAGACCGTGATGCCCAAACTGACCGCATCTTTTAAAGAAGAAATATTTTATAGACAGTTATATCTAAAACATTAATACTTTTCGCACGTTTGTATATGTATTGAATAGCTCTATCTATTTATAGTTATTTCAAATGTTGATAAGTCATGTGATTTGTAAAATTAACGGAGATAGTAGGCATGTTCGTAGTACTTAAAATTATCAACAATATTCACTTTTTGATATACATAGTACCACTTTTAACAGGGCCTCGCATTCTAAAACCCAACATCATTGTATTTATGGCAAGTCCCCATATGTTTTAGCATGTATTTAAAAGATCGACAATATATTGTAAGTCGGCAACAGTTAACCCTGAATGACCATATCATAACAAGTATAAATGCAATATCACCTAAGCTTAAGTCATTGTCGAGTTTTGTCGTAAACTCAGCAAATAATGAAAATAGCAAATGGGGCATTATCTACCATTTTGTTTATCTTACAGCACATTCAAAATACTCAGAATATTTTAGCATTTAACACTTAGCTTTACTTGTGAATACATATCTCTAATAATTCTTTATTTGTAAATTTCCATCAATGACTAGTTTAAACAGCTTTAATCAAAGACCATTTAAATATATATACTGAGTCAAATGGCTTTTCCATCTCTACAATAGAAAATTAGAAACGATTGTTTCCTTTCTAATCATCTTGTGTCTTATGGTATTTAACAGAAAAAAAAAACTGGACTGACCTCCAAATAGAACGACAACAAAGACAAAAGAAAATTTTAAGACATTATAACTGTATTTCTTAAAAAGGCTTTGAAGTTACCTCCAAATAATATATTATGGGGCACATGAGAATTAGTTGATTTTACTAATTTTTCCACTCATTGTCACAGGTGGCGAAGGTAAACTGCCTTAGTAATAAAGATTTATATATTAAACGGTCGTTAAGTACGAATTCCTCCGTGGTATGTTGTTCAAGCTGGTAGGAATGTTTTATTGCCGAGGCAGTCCGGGTTCTATTCTAGCTATGCTTATTTTTTGAAAAATGAAAACATAAACCTAGCTAACAATATATGTACATTTATGCAATGCATTTTAAGGAACTAAGGTACTTAGCTTGAACATAGAGCATGTATAAGTATAATTATCCTTCTAAAAATGTAAATAAAATATTTCAACACAGTTGCCTCACTACTGACACTTTTGAACAGTTTAGTAGCACTAACTACTGTTTATTAGCCAAACCAATCGTAAATTCATATTTAGGTTGATGTTAAAACCGAAAACGTATACTTTAAAAAGTTTAACGTTTCAAAACGCTTCTAAGTTAGTCAATTCAATGAAAAGATACAATCTATATATACTATATGTAACTATGGTGGGTTGAGGTTAGAACATCTCTGAGGTTAGAAGATATGAGCCGTGTCATGAGAAAATCAACATAGTGGCTTTGCGAACAGCATGGATCCAGACCAGCCTGCGCATCCGCGCAGTCTGGTCTGGATCCATGCTGTTCGCTTTCAAAGTCTATTGCTATTAGAGAAACTGTTAGCGAACAGCATGGATCCTGACCAGACTGCGCGGATGCGCAGGCTGGTCTGGATCCATGCTGGTCGCAAAGCCACTATGTTGATTTTCCCATGGCACGGCTCATAGAAAATTGTCAGCATTTACTGTACAGAGAGTAAAGTAATACCATTTGATTTTATTAAATCATATTTTGTAAGACTGCTATAATTTCCTGTAACTATTAAATGTGTAACATATTAATTCTTCAAAGATCAGGCTGACAATGTTTGTTTATCTTTGTTTAGAATCTGAAGATACTACCGTGGCAAAGTACGGTACCTTGACATACCTTGCTGGACATACAAATGTAGTTATGAAAGTCTATAATGTATAAACAGTTAAACAGTATTATAATTTAAGAACAACAACACCATATATGTATATGTGATGGTTGGCTTGGCACTAGATCTATACATAGAGCTCTGAATTCGGCTACCCATATCGGGCCTCAGTCAGAGCTCTATTCCCTTCCATTCAAAAATATGCAATATAAGGTTTCAGCTAATGTATGTTCTATATACACATTTTGCCAAAAATTTGTTTACTTCGCTAACTGATTGCCACTTTTTATACATTTCTATGAAGTCGACTCTTTCCGCAAAGTCACAAGTCAGGATTGGCCAGAGTGGGTAGCTCTACTACTGCAATAACCACCTAACAAATTAAGTTAACTTTTGATCAATCTTTTAATAATCAAATTAAATATGAAGTATATTATGCATATAAAACAAAGATATTCTGTTAAATAATGAAAAGTTCTGTAATCCTGGAATCAAATCGAGACCAACCAACAACCCTTCCACCTAACACTTCCGCCTTAAGAACTGAATGTCTCTAGAATCTCCGACCAATGCATGGTCCTCAATGTTATCAACACTAAAGTTAGTTCAACTCCGACCAACCGATTTGGTCAATGTTTCTTGTAGTAGAAAACTGTTCAGTATTATTAAAATACACCGACCATATAAATATCTAAATATAGTCCAAACACCGACATTAATACTTATGACGGAAACATCCACACACTGTACAATGTCTCAGTTACTGTACACATTCCTATACCAGCTCTCCACACCAGTCAAAGATCTCAACTGTGCTAAAAAGCCGTGTTGAAGGCACCAACTTCCAATACCCAGAGCTACGAGCATTTCTCCTCCAACCAACCTAACAACAGGAACCTTACATTCATTTATCAGACATAAAATAATATTTTACATCATTGTTGAAATACATTACATAATACTTGTATGTTATATACAAAAAAGGGATTTTACAATATTACCTCTAGTTACTAATGAAATTTTACACAAAGAAATATTCATAAAATCTTCCATGTACAAAGTGAAAAAGAAATAAAACAAATTTTACAGTTCAAAATGTGAACAAAAGCACACTTACCCTGATATCTGGTTTGCAGTGACAATCTCAATAAACAGGAAAATAATTCTGACCATAAAACATCATCTTGATAATTAACTAAGAAAATTCTAGTTTCTTTTAAATAAACTCCTGCCAAATATTCTATCAAGTCTTTTTATGCTAAAATGCCATGTGCTGTAGTCAAAAGTCAGCTCAGGTGTAAGCTTATTCAAAAAGACACAATATACATTTCTCCAATCTCACACTGATTGGTCAATTATTTACAGGTAAAATTCACTCAGGTGTGACATTGTATGGTCAACTAATCCAGCTAATCTACCTATGTATTAAGATACCATGAGTTTAAAAGTACATCAATGCTTAATCTGATAATTGTAGCATTGCCTTTAAAAGAATTATAAATAAAATTAACTTGATTTTGTGACATAACCCCCTGCTTAAGAAGTGTTTACACTTCCTAACACAAAATCTTACAGTATTCCTATCTAACCCACACATCAAACATCTAAGTACGAGACAAATAGTCTGCCCCAACATTGTCCCGACCCCGTATAGCAACTATGCGGAATCTATATGGCTATAACAACAAGGCCCAACGCATAAGGCGGGCATTCGCTACTTTACCACTCTTCAGATAAATCAATGGGCGGTGATCAGTCTCTAAAACAAACTCTTTGCCATAAAGATACCTCTGAAACTTGAGAACACCCCATACAAGGGCTAAACATTCTTTTTCTATTGTAGCATAATTAAGTTCTGCTTTCTTCAACTTTCTACTAGCATAAGCTACTGGTTTCTTGACCCCATCTTCTTCCTGTAATAGAATACCGCCTATCCCAACTTCACTACTGTCAGTCTGCAAAACAAACATTGCATCGAGATCTGGTAATTTCAAAATTGGAAAGGAACATAGAGCTGCCTTTAAGGACTGAAAGGCTTTCTCTTGTGCTTCCCCCCATGCCACTTTATTTGGTCGTCCTTTCTTGGTAAAATCTGTAAGAGGTACTGCAATTGTAGCAAAATTCGGAACAAACTTCATATAGAATCCAACTAAACCTAGGAAAGAGCGTACTTGCTTCTTTGTCATAGGTCTCTCAGCTTCTCGAATAGCATTCAACTTGTCAGGCACAGGTTGCAGACAGCCTTCACCTACAATATGACCAAGACACTCGGTACTTTGAAATGCAAAACAACATTTACTAGGTTTCACTGTCAAATGAGCTTGACGTAACCGTAAGAATAAGTCTGCTAATACCTGTAAATGATGTAGAAAGGTTTCTGTATAAACAAATATATCATCAATGAAGTTATCTATATCAGACATTCCACTGAGAAGTCTACGCATCAATCGGCTGAAACTTGCACTAGCACAAACTAGTCCAAAAGGCATAGTCTTATAATGGAACAATCCAAGTGGTGTACAAAATGCCGTTAACGGTTTTGCAGAATCCGTGAGAGGAAGCTGCCAGTAACCCTTCGTTAAGTCTAGTCTGGAAATAAACTTAGATTTTGATAACTTAACAAAGATTTCTTCCATGTTGGGAATTGGCTCACAATCAAAAACCGTGATACGGTTTAAAGCGCGAAAATCTGTACAGAAGCGATTAGTATTGTCACTCTTCTTAACAATGACGACATTGCTGCAGTACTGGCTCTCAGATGATTCAATCACACCTAAATCAAGCATTTTTAACACTTCTTCCTTTATTATTTCTCTTACAGCAAACGGCATTGGATATGGTTTTGCCCTGACTGGTTCATCTGTAGTTAATTTGATGTCATGTTTTCCTAAGGTAGTCAAACCTGGTTTATCAGACAAAACGTCAGAATATTGTTCCAACAAACAAGACAACTGCTTCACCTGCTCGGCCTCAAGATCTGGAGACATTTTACAATCTGAAAAAGATTCTTTACCTACAGAGGAAGGAGTTTCTACCAACATATCTCTTTCTCCCACAGAATCAAACTCGGCTTCACTCTCTTCACTCTGGAGATCTATAACAGCAACCCCTGCTATACCTACAGCTGAAGAACCAATATTAGCACGATCAAAGTATCGTTTCAACATGTTTGCATGGAATAATTTCATTTTGTCATGAACCTGTATTCTATAGTCTAATGTACCTACCTTTTCCGATACTGTATAAGGACCTTTCCACTGCATAAGTAGCTTGTTATTTTTTGTTGGGAGCAACACTAAAACTTTATCACCTACCTTCAACTTCTTTACTTTAGCCCTTCTATTGTATATCTGTCTGTATCTGTATGATGAACTTGTTAGATTTTTCTGTACTAACTTACTTGTTTCTTCTAACCTGGTCTGCAAGTCTAACACATACTGGTATGTTGTCGTTACTTCAGAATCTGGAATTTCCTTAGTCCATAACTCTTTTAATATTGTCATTGGGCCACGGATTGATCTACCATATATAAGCTCAAAAGGTGTGAATCCCAAGCTTTCTTGTGGTGAATCCCTGTATGCAAACAACAATGGATTAATATACTTATCCCAATCTTTCGGTCTTTCTGCGCACAGCCTTCTAAGCATCATCTTAATTGTACCATTTATCCTCTCACACAGACCGTTACAGATTGGATGGTATGGTGTAGTAGTCAATTGTCTAAATGATAAAAGCCTACTTACCTCTTTCATCAGGTCCGAGGTGAATTGAGATCCTAAGTCAGAAAGAATTTCTTCAGGAACTCCTATTCTACAAAACATGTCAAGTAAAGCCTCAGCAACTCTCTCAGTTTTAGTTGTGTTTTTCCGTATCAGTCGCGCATCCAAATCGATGGGGGACGCCGTGTTGAATTTGACCACAAGGCATCATGGGAAATATGCAAATTAGGTAGGTCAATGAAAATGTTAAGTAATATTACATTGCCGCGGGATAATTACGGGAAATGAATCAAATTCCACGTCTCACGAGCGGCTCGAAACTAATTTTGATAGTTGCGAAATTGTCCTGTTCTGAATAAACAAAAGTTATTTAAAAAAGAAATATGAGCATTTATAAGGTAAAATGACTCACAGTTAATCTTCCAAAGTTGTGATCCATCCAAAATTTACAATTCACAAACAAATTTCATTTTAATTGTCTGTCTCCTCGACGACATCATAAGTCTGACTTCGTCGATCATCTTGATGAAATCCAGGCACCGATCGCACCATGCTCTTGAAACGATGATTCATTGAATTCAACATCATTTCCAAAAGCATGGTTCAAAGATAACCTGTAGTTTAGTATCCTTATTCATATGTATTGAATTGTTTCCAGTTCCTTTAGCGATCATTTTTCCAACAGTTTTAATAAATAAATAAATAGAATATGGTTATTCTCTATGTTCGCGTCCTTGTTGTTACTGTTTCATTTCTCCGAAACGGGTGACGTATGAGACAAATGACGTAAGAAGACCGAGTGCTTCATGCAAATTTACATGAGGCGCATTCGGGTATACTGTACTCAGTATACTGAACTTATACAATTATGTAACAATAGATTGTCAATTTTTCAGGGCTCTTTCTCCGGACAGTTTATTTGTAACATAGACAGGTTACGTAGTTGTTTAGAAATATATTACAACTCACTTTTTAATAGAGGAGGCGAGTTCCGTTTTGAAGAAGCAGTCCATCTTGATAAAGAAATTGTATTTTATAGTTTGGCCTTAAGAAAAATATTTGTTTCCGGTAACATGCTAAAAATATTAGGGTAGGTAGATCTAGGTCGGATTTTTGTTTTGGATTTTTTTTATTAAGGGAGATTTTTCGGAAATTATTTTTTTGTCAAAAAATGAATACAAATAATGGGGTTATGCCGCTAGAGTATTAGCATCAGTAAATTGATTTCTAACATCACTGACCATGTTTAAAGCATAAAAATTGCATTCTCCAAGGCCATAAAACATTTAGGGTCGGACCAAAAATTTAGGGTAGGTCGGGATACCGGAAACAATTTTTTATGCATTATCATGCCTTTACTTTATTTTCGACTCGTAATATTACATATTACACATATGTGCATAGTATAATAAATTATGAGTCAGTAAGGTTTAAAAAATGAAAATATGAAACTTTAGGGACAAGTAAACATCGATGTTTAATTTCTTGTAGATCTAGGACGTTGAATAAATGTCTTGGTTATTAAGAATGAAACTATAAAACTAATTACTGTACAGCTGAACTTATCTTCATGTTGAACAGAAGTCACTTAAGTCAGTGATATTAACGACTACTCCCCTCCCCCTCCCCACCCAACACACATATACACGCCCGGACCCTCACTTTCCCTCAAAGTTCTGCGTCTTTGAGGCAAGGAATCTCGGGGTCGGGAGTTCGAGTCCCGGGCGAGGCGTATGTTTTCCGTGACGATCAACATGGTCTTGCTCATAGAATGGGGAGAGACATGTAACCGTAATTCTTAGTGCCGTTTTAGCTATTGGTTACCTCAAAATTTTGACGGCAAATCTGTACGTGTCTTCCATGCGACCCCTTCGTTAATGACCGCCTGCTTATTTAATTTAAATTTATGTGATTTTCCCGTCCTAATTTGAAAATGTTAGTATACAAGTATGACTTTAAGAGAACGGAAATTTCCATAGAGATAGTGCAAGTTTATTCTAATCATATTACATATATATTATTTGCATTTTCCCGAGGGATTGTTTATGTCCGAGTCCATGAGACATTCTGCAGATATTAACACACGGAAACATTTGTTTTAATTTTACTCTTATTCTGGTATTGGATGAAGTATTCAAAAACAATTGGCTTCTCTCAGATGAATATGTATTAAGTTAGCGTTCCTGTGTCGTATTCCTGTGCCGAAAACACAATTAACAATTAATTACGCACCAGTCTATAACGAAGACGTTACCATCGAGGCGCATAGCGCTGACAGCCGGTAGGTATTGGAGGGGACCTCTGCCCATATAAAGGGCTTGGGGTAAGGGGGTCTCTCGCCTGGATATTTTTTTTTAATACAGACTGGTGAGACATCCCTCTCATTATAGGGGGATCAGGGGGCTCTTCCCCTGGGAAGTTTTGAAATACAGACATGAAATGGTTGCCTTTGGTGCATTTTGAGTTAATATAATGAGTATAGGTCACTTCTCAGTCAACGAGGATGGGGGAGGGGGGAGCACGAGCTGGATCCGGGCCTCCAGTCCGTATCTGACTGTCATTAAGACAGGTGAATGGTGAAACAAATTTTACGTTTTTGATATAAATTGGTAGGGGTGAGTTATGTCAATTTCTGTATTTACTTTATAAATAATTTATATAATATTTCTAACCGTAGACATCGATCTCGAAGAGTCAATGGTTATGAAGTTTGAGCACACAGCGCTTGCTCCAGCCCTTATCATGTTACTCAAACTCCTGATGGAAAACAACTTGATGTCAACATCTTCGTAAGGGGAGCGCTGGTCTAGTGGTTAAGGTGTCGGTCGCAGTTCATAGTTTCAAGCCCCACTGAGGTCACGACCGCATCTTCTCATATATGACACTAGATCTAGTAGACTTGCTTTTTCAGGAAGCGGACTCGAGAGTTGGTCAAAAAAAGCTTTTATCACAATCGAGCTCAAACAAATTTGTTTTAACTAACACCTTAGTATATTATGAAAAAAATCAATTACATGCTTCCCTCAGTTGTTTATAAATTTACGGTACTGGTAAGATGCGTATCGTAAACAATATACCCGTTAAGTGCCTCATTTTCTTTACACGCATAATTATGACCTTGTCATTTTGATTTATGGTCAATCAAGAATCAAGAGCAGCCACTTTTACCATACCCGGATAGTAACACAACAGATTAAAAAAAAAAACATTCATCACTATTTTCTGATTATCTTTAGAAATAAAGTTAAGGTTTTATGTTCTACAACAGACAGGCATTTCCCACCACAGTTTCAAAGAAACCCGTGGGAAACCGCACGTTTGACCCCAGTGATTTGCATATTTGTGACGTCATTACAATGTAGAGAAATTCCAAAAATGGCGGCCGCTGTTTGAAAACATGACAGAATCACAGCGGTGAAGAAAACGTTTTTCTTGCAAATTAGAAGCATCTACACTGATTCAAATGGTATTCAATATAAAAAAGGACAATTTATGTTTATTTATTTCTATACAAAATTTTCCGAAATCCTTGCATGGAGTTGCACTGCACATTCTAAATTCTCCTTCTTATATTGACATTTTTTGACAGGAGTGGCCTATGACGTCAAACGGCAGCATGTCAATACATGCGATC